>NW_028169323.1:15000-17057 GCF_963971535.1 Notolepis coatsorum | reverse complement strand
ATCTCAATCTCTCTCTCAATGGTGATTGCACTACCACAGGACCTAGCATGTCCTACCATGCTCTGTAAATAACTTATGTACATCCGATATGCCCTACTCTGTTTACTTGTTTTATTGCACAATGTCGTTCTATTGGATTCTATTATATGTTATTACTACTGTATCATGCACATCGTTGCGGGCAAGACCACCCACATTTCATTGTATACTCGTATGCCGTGACAAATAAAACTCTTGACTTGACTTGACTTGAATGCAACAACTCCAACCTCACCTCCACTCAACTCACCTCTCTCTATCCTAGTGTATTTGTAGTGTGTGTGTGTGTGTGTCTGGGGTGTGTGCGTGTGAGGTGTGCGTGAACTAATGCTGCACAGGTGTGTTCTATCAGTCCTAATCAGCTGCCTGATTGTTTCCACTCCTTCCGTGGCAATAATATCTCCCGTCCTTCACATATCCATGAGAGAGGGGGGGGGGGGGGGGGGGGTGATATCTGCCACAATACATACACACATACTCACATGCACACACACAAACCAATCCTCACATTAATGGATGCATGGGCATGCACACACACGCTTTCTCTCTCTCTCTCACACACACACACACACACACACACACACACACACACACACACACACACACACACACACACACACACACACACACACACACACACACACACACACACACACACACACACCCACCCACCCACCCACCCACACCTCAAGTCAAGTCTTTTTTATTGTCCATGATAGGCAATTAGTGCTTTGAGGGCAGTCTCGTGCTTCTACATGTCATTTATTAGATTGAAGAGCACAGGACGTGATGTCAAACTGTCCTGTGGGCCAATAGGTGATGAGCACTTCAAACTGTCCTGTGGGCCAATAGGTGATGAGCACTTCAAACTGTCCTGTGGGCCAATAGGTGGCGAGCGCTTCAAACTGTCCTGTGGGCCAATAGGTGGCGAGCGCTTCAAACTGTCCTGTGGGCCAATAGGTGGCGAGCGCTTCAAACTGTCCTGTGGGCCAATAGGTGATGAGCGCTTCAAACTGTCCTGTGGGCCAATAGGGGGTGAGCGCTTAAAACTGTCCAGCTGGTGAGCGCTTCAAACGGTCCTGTGAGCCAATAGGTGGCGAGCGCTTCAAACTGTCCTGTGAGCCAATAGGTGATGAGCACTTCAAACTGTCCTGTGGGCCAATAGGTGGCGAGCGCTTCAAACTGTCCTGTGGGCCAATAGGTGGCGAGCGCTTCAAACTGTCCTGTCAGCCAATAGGTGGTGAGCGCTTCAAACTGTCCTGTGAGCCAATAGGGGGTGATCGCTTCAAACTGTCCTGTCAGCCAATAGGTGATGAGCGCTTCAAACTGTCCAGGTGGTGAGCGCTTCAAACAGTCTTGTGAGCCAATAGGTGGCGAGCGCTTCAAACTGTCCTGTGAGCCAATCACACTCACACCAGAGTCTCCCTGTGGTTGTAGGTGGGAGGTGATTGACAGGTGGGATGTGATTGACAGGCAGGAGGTGATTGACAGGCAGGGGTTCTCCTATGTGGGAGGTGTATCTTGGCCTGGGTTTGGTCAAATCAATTTCAACTCTTGTTTTTGCGTGAAGCATGAAGCATGAAGTATTATAAAGTATTACAATTCGAATCCATCTAATGAATACCATTCAGCAGTGGCCTACAGGTTAGAGAAGCGAGTTCGAGACTGGAAGGTCGCCGGTTCGATCCCCCCGGACCGGCAGGAAAGATCTGGGTGAGGAAGTGAATGAATACGTCTCTCTCTCCTGTCCCTCAATAACAACTGCTGAGGTGTCCTTGAGCAAGGCACATAACCTCCCCTCGCTGCACCTACCCTTCCCGAGGACCGTTACCATCCGCCTTCCGGTCCCACCCTCTAGCCCAGTGGTTCTCAAACTACGGGTCGCAACCCAAAGTGGGGTCGTCGGTAGGTGACAGCGCATTGGCTGTCAAGTATATTTTTTAGCAATCATGTATAAATATCGACGTACAATGTGAATCTGGGAGCCACTTCCGGGGTCCCAGGCCAGGGACTTCCGG
>NW_028169323.1:0-12500 GCF_963971535.1 Notolepis coatsorum | reverse complement strand
AAGGGGAGAGACAGCTCAGTCTCACAGAACACGACAAAACAAAAGGGGGGAGACAGCACAGTCTCACAGAACACGACAAAACAAAAGGGGAGACAGCTCAGTCTCACAGAACATGACAAAACAAAAGGGGAGACAGCTCAGTCTCACAGAACATGATAAAACAAAAGGGGAGACAGCTCAGTCTCACAGAACATGACAAAACAAAAGGGGAGACAGCTCAGTCTCACAGAACACGACAAAACAAAAGGGGAGACAGCTCAGTCTCACAGAACACAACAGTAAGTCGATTACATGAAATCGATAACATAAACACTAAACAGGGGAAAATAAAGGGGAGAAAGCAAGTCTCCAAAACGGGATAAACTGAAATGCTAAACTTGGCAAACGACAGTGCTGCAGACACACACGCGCCAAGATACACTTTCAATAATAATTTCACACGGCAACAAAACACATGGCGAACGGACTTATTCCCCATGGCAGGAGCGATATGTCTTTACTCACAACGGCATTACTCACAGGTGTTCTGGCGATCGACTCACGGTGTCAGTAGGGACATGGAAGAGCATATAAAGCCACCTTAACTAGACACACCAGGTGCCAATGAATGTAATTAGGGCAAAGAGACGGGTCAAATACCACCAGGTATATATGAAGAGAGCAAAACCCCAAAGGTTACAGGAGGGTATTGTTAAAGAAATTAAAGACGCCACTGTCACGTTAAGAGTATGTTTTGTAAAAGGAATGTGGGTAACCAAAGAGACAGCGTTGTTTTTTCCAGTGTAAGCGCAGCTAACAGACCGTTTGAAGTTGCTGAAGTGACAAAGGGTGAGAGACGTAATTACATTTCTCAATATTATCATTTTATTCCCCTGTCTTACCCTTGCTATTATTTTACTTATTTAATTTTTTTTTTATTTCTACGCCCCACTATCCACATACGCATACTATGACCTTTATCATGTTTTCTAACAGATTACAGAAATTCAAAAAGCCTATTGGAACGTGAGGTTCTGATATGATGTTGATTAATAATATATCTGCATTATTTTATCCCACTTTATGCTTTGCTCTTGCTGCTTGTTTTACACTGATTTGATGTCTTATTTCTTACTGATATAAAGCACTTTGAATGGCAATCCCCTGTATGAAAGGGGCTATACAAATCAAGTTGATTATTATATCATCATTATTAATAGGTCTGTAATAAAACAACCAACCATCTGACCAGCGAATGAATTCCTCTGGCATCCAGGACGCATGTCACTCCAGTTTACCTCATATAACGCACCTCAGTATGCAGCTCGCCTCTACTGTTAGCCTGCAGGTGCAGGGGGGAGGGGGCTGGGGGGGCTGGGGGGCTGGGATTGGAGGGGGGTGGGGTGTCCACTAGCTGTGTGTTTATGCAGCTTCCGGAGGGGCAGTTTAGGGTAATTACACATCTAAGGCCCCTGGTATTACAACAACCCCTTCATTGTACCCACAGCAGGGAGGGGAGGGGGGCACGGAGGAGAGGGGGGAGGGGGGGGGGGGGTCGCGGGGGGTGCACGTCGATAAATCTCCCACGAGTTCTCAAGTGGCTGATTCAAAGAGCCAAGCATTAAGGGTTCAACAGCTGAGCCGAGCCGAGCGCTGGGGTTCTGGAGAGAGAGGGAGGCCTGAATGCATGCTGGGATGTTTCACACGCGTGTGCTCGCTAGCGCACACACACACACACACACACACACACACACACACACACACACAGAGACACACACACACAGAGACACACACACACACACACACACACACACACAGAGACACACGCACACACACACACACACACACAGAGACACACACACACACACACACAGATATATATCTCTATCTGCCCTCTCCTGTCTCTATCTACCCTCTCCTGTCTCTATCTACCCTCTCCTCTCTCTATCTACCCTCTCCTGTCTCTCTATCTACCCTCTCCTGTCTCTCTATCTACCCTCTCCTGTCTCTATCTACCCTCTCCTGTCTCTATCTACCCTCTCCTGTCTCTCTATCTACCCTCCCCTGTCTCTCTATCTACCCTCTCCTGTCTCTCTATCTACCCTCTCCTGTCTCTCTATCTGCCCTCTCCTGTCTCTATCTACCCTCTCCTGTCTCTCTATCTACCCTCCCCTGTCTCTCTATCTACCCTCTCCTGTCTCTCTATCTACCCTCTCCTGTCTCTATCTACCCTCTCCTGTCTCTATCTGCCCTCTCCTGTCTCTATCTACCCTCTCCTGTCTCTATCTACCCTCTCCTGTCTCTATCTACCCTCTCCTGTCTCTCTATCTGCCCTCTCCTGTCTCTCTATCTACCCTCTCCTGTCTCTATCTACCCTCTCCTGTCTCTATCTACCCTCTCCTGTCTCTATCTACCCTCTCCTGTCTCTCTATCTACCCTCTCCTGTCTCTCTATCTACCCTCTCCTGTCTCTCTATCTGCCCTCTCATGTCTCTATCTGCCCTCTCCTGTCTCTCTATCTACCCTCTCCTGTCTCTATCTACCCTCTCCTGTCTCTATCTCCCCTCTCCTGTCTCTCTATCTGCCCTCTCCTGTCTCTCTATCTACCCTCTCCTGTCTCTCTATCTGCCCTCTCCTGTCTCTATCTGCCCTCTCCTGTCTCTCTATCTGCCCTCTCCTGTCTCTCTATCTGCCCTCTCCTGTCTCTCTATCTGCCCTCTCCTGTCTCTCTATCTGCCCTCTCCTGTCTCTATCTACCCCTCTCCTGTCTCTATCTACCCTCTCCTGTCTCTATCTACCCTCTCCTGTCTCTCTATCTGCCCTCTCCTGTCTCTATCTACCCTCTCCTGTCTCTATCTACCCCTCTCCTGTCTCTATCTACCCTCTCCTGTCTCTATCTACCCTCTCCTGTCTCTCTATCTGCCCTCTCCTGTCTCTATCTACCCTCTCCTGTCTCTCTATCTGCCCTCTCCTGTCTCTCTATCTGCCCTCTCCTGTCTCTATCTACCCTCTCCTGTCTCTATCTGCCCTCTCCTGTCTCTATCTACCCTCTCCTGTCTCTATCTGCCCTCTCCTGTCTCTATCTACCCTCTCCTGTCTCTATCTACCCTCTCCTGTCTCTATCTGCCCTCTCCTGTCTCTCTATCTACCCTCTCCTGTCTCTCTATCTACCCTCTCCTGTCTCTCTATCTACCCTCTCCTGTCTCTCTATCTACCCTCTCCTGTCTCTCTATCTACCCTCTCCTGTCTCTCTATCTACCCTCTCCTGTCTCTCTATCTACCCTCTCCTGTCTCTCTATCTGCCCTCTCCTGTCTCTCTATCTGCCCTCTCCTGTCTCTATCTACCCTCTCCTGTCTCTATCTACCCTCTCCTGTCTCTATCTGCCCTCTCCTCTCTCTATCTTCCCTCTCCTGTCTCTCTATCTACCCTCTCCTGTCTCTATATCTACCCTCTCCTGTCTCTATCTACCCTCTCCTGTCTCTATCTACCCTCTCCTGTCTCTATCTACCCTCTCCTGTCTCTATCTACCCTCTCCTGTCTCTCTATCTGCCCTCTCCTGTCTCTCTATCTACCCTCTCCTGTCTCTATCTACCCTCTCCTGTCTCTATCTACCCTCTCCTGTCTCTATCTACCCTCTCCTGTCTCTCTATCTGCCCTCTCCTGTCTCTCTATCTGCCCTCTCCTGTCTCTCTATCTACCCTCTCCTGTCTCTATATCTACCCTCTCCTGTCTCTATCTACCCTCTCCTGTCTCTATCTACCCTCTCCTGTCTCTATCTGCCCTCTCCTGTCTCTATCTACCCTCTCCTGTCTCTCTATCTGCCCTCTCCTGTCTCTCTATCTGCCCTCCCCTGTCTCTATCTGCCCTCTCCTGTCTCTCTATCTACCCTCTCCTGTCTCTATCTACCCTCTCCTGTCTCTATCTACCCTCTCCTGTCTCTCTATCTACCCTCTCCTGTCTCTCTATCTACCCTCCCCTGTCTCTATCTACCCTCTCCTGTCTCTATCTACCCTCTCCTGTCTCTCTATCTACCCTCTCCTGTCTCTCTATCTACCCTCTCCTGTCTCTATCTACCCTCCCTGTCGTTTTAGTTTGTTCTTTTTTTTGCGTTCTTTTTTATGCGTTTTTGTTTTAGTTCGTAAGTTTTTTTTGCGTTTGCGTTTTAGTTCGTTAATTTTTTTGCGTTCTTTTTTTTGTTCTTTTTTTGCGTTTTCGTTTTAGTTTGTTCTTTTTTTTGCATTCTTTTTTATGCGTTTTTGTTTTAGTTCGTTCGTTTTTTTAGCGTTTTCGTTTTAGTTCGTTAATTTTTTTGCGTTCTTTTTTTTCGTTCGTTTTAGTTTGTTCTTTTTTTTGCGTTATTTTTCATGCGTTTTTGTTTTAGTTCGTTAGTTTTTTTTTGCGTTTTCGTTTTAGTTCGTTAATTTTTTTGTGTTCTTTTTTTTTTCGTTCGTTTTTTTTTGTTCTTTTTTGCGTTTTCGTTTTAGTTTGTTCTTTTTTTTGCGTTCTTTTTTATGCGTTTTTGTTTTAGTTCGTTAGTTTTTTTCGCGTTTTCGTTTTAGTTCGTTAATTTTTTTGCGTTCTTTTTTTGTTTTTTCGTTTTTTTTTGTTCTTTTTTTGCGTTTTCGTTTTAGTTTGTTCTTTTTTTGCGTTATTTTTCATGCGTTTTTGTTTTAGTTCGTTAGTTTTTTTTGCGTTTTCGTTTTAGTTAGTTAATTTTTTTGCGTTCTTTTTTTTTCGTGTCTCATAATGTGCTGTCATCACCAGAGTGTCTTATAATGTCCTGTCTCTATCTGCCCTCTCCTGTCTCTATCTACCCTCTCCTGTCTCTATCTACCCTCTCCTGTCTCTCTATCTACCCTCTCCTGTCTCTCTATCTACCCTCTCCTGTCTCTCTATCTACCCTCTCCTGTCTCTCTATCTACCCTCTCCTGTCTCTCTATCTACCCTCTCCTGTCTCTATCTACCCTCTCCTGTCTCTCTATCTGCCCTCTCCTGTCTCTATCTACCCTCTCCTGTCTCTCTATCTGCCCTCTCCTGTCTCTATCTACCCTCTCCTGTCTCTATCTACCCTCTCCTGTCTCTCTATCTACCCTCTCCTGTCTCTCTATCTGCCCTCTCCTGTCTCTATCTGCCCTCTCCTGTCTCTATCTGCCCTCTCCTGTCTCTATCTGCCCTCTCCTGTCTCTCTATCTGCCCTCTCCTGTCTCTATCTACCCTCTCCTGTCTCTCTATCTGCCCTCTCCTGTCTCTATCTACCCTCTCCTGTCTCTATCTGCCCTCTCCTGTCTCTATCTGCCCTCTCCTGTCTCTCTATCTGCCCTCTCCTGTCTCTATCTACCCTCTCCTGTCTCTCTATCTGCCCTCTCCTGTCTCTATCTGCCCTCTCCTGTCTCTCTATCTGCCCTCTCCTGTCTCTATCTACCCTCTCCTGTCTCTATCTACCCTCTCCTGTCTCTCTATCTACCCTCTCTTGTCTCTATCTGCCCTCTCCTGTCTCTCTATCTACCCTCTCCTGTCTCTCTATCTGCCCTCTCCTGTCTCTCTATCTGCCCTCTCCTGTCTCTCTATCTACCCTCTCCTGTCTCTCTATCTACCCTCTCCTCTCTCTATCTGCCCTCTCCTGTCTCTCTATCTACCCTCTCCTGTCTCTCTATCTACCCTCTCCTGTCTCTATCTACCCTCTCTTGTCTCTATCTGCCCTCTCCTGTCTCTCTATCTGCCCTCTCCTGTCTCTATCTACCCTCTCCTGTCTCTCTATCTGCCCTCTCCTGTCTCTATCTACCCTCTCCTGTCTCTCTATCTACCCTCTCCTGTCTCTATCTACCCTCCCCTGTCTCTATCTACCCTCTCCTGTCTCTCTATCTACCCTCTCCTGTCTCTCTATCTGCCCTCTCCTGTCTCTATCTGCCCTCTCCTGTCTCTATCTACCCTCTCCTGTCTCTCTATCTACCCTCTCCTGTCTCTATCTACCCTCTCCTGTCTCTATCTACCCTCCCCTGTCTCTATCTACCCTCTCCTGTCTCTCTATCTGCCCTCTCCTGTCTCTCTATCTGCCCTCTCCTGTCTCTATCTACCCTCTCCTGTCTCTCTATCTGCCCTCTCCTGTCTCTCTATCTGCCCTCTCCTGTCTCTATCTACCCTCTCCTGTCTCTCTATCTACCCTCTCCTGTCTCTCTATCTGCCCTCTCCTGTCTCTCTATCTACCCTCTCCTGTCTCTCTATCTACCCTCTCCTGTCTCTCTATCTGCCCTCTCCTGTCTCTATCTACCCTCTCCTGTCTCTCTATCTACCCTCTCCTGTCTCTCTATCTACCCTCTCCTGTCTCTCTATCTACCCTCTCCTGTCTCTATCTACCCTCTCCTGTCTCTATCTACCCTCCCCTGTCTCTATCTACCCTCTCCTGTCTCTCTATCTGCCCTCTCCTGTCTCTCTATCTGCCCTCTCCTGTCTCTATCTACCCTCTCCTGTCTCTCTATCTACCCTCTCCTGTCTCTCTATCTGCCCTCTCCTGTCTCTCTATCTACCCTCTCCTGTCTCTCTATCTACCCTCTCCTGTCTCTCTATCTACCCTCTCCTGTCTCTATCTACCCTCTCCTGTCTCTCTATCTGCCCTCTCCTGTCTCTATCTACCCTCTCCTGTCTCTCTATCTGCCCTCTCCTGTCTCTATCTACCCTCTCCTGTCTCTCTATCTACCCTCTCCTGTCTCTCTATCTGCCCTCTCCTGTCTCTATCTACCCTCTCCTGTCTCTCTATCTACCCTCTCCTGTCTCTCTATCTGCCCTCTCCTGTCTCTCTATCTACCCTCTCCTGTCTCTCTATCTACCCTCTCCTGTCTCTCTATCTGCCCTCTCCTGTCTCTATCTACCCTCTCCTGTCTCTATCTACCCTCTCCTGTCTCTATCTGCCCTCTCCTGTCTCTATCTACCCTCTCCTGTCTCTATCTACCCTCTCCTGTCTCTCTATCTACCCTCTCCTGTCTCTATCTACCCTCTCCTGTCTCTATCTGCCCTCTCCTGTCTCTATCTACCCTCTCCTGTCTCTCTATCTACCCTCTCCTGTCTCTCTATCTACCCTCTCCTGTCTCTCTATCTGCCCTCTCCTGTCTCTATCTACCCTCTCCTGTCTCTCTATCTACCCTCTCCTGTCTCTCTATCTACCCTCTCCTGTCTCTATCTACCCTCTCCTGTCTCTCTATCTACCCTCTCCTGTCTCTATCTACCCTCTCCTGTCTCTCTATCTACCCTCTCCTGTCTCTCTATCTACCCTCTCCTGTCTCTATCTACCCTCTCCTGTCTCTCTATCTACCCTCTCCTGTCTCTATCTACCCTCTCCTGTCTCTCTATCTGCCCTCTCCTGTCTCTCTATCTACCCTCTCCTGTCTCTATCTACCCTCTCCTGTCTCTATCTGCCCTCTCCTGTCTCTATCTACCCTCTCCTGTCTCTATCTACCCTCTCCTGTCTCTATCTACCCTCTCCTGTCTCTATCTGCCCTCTCCTGTCTATATCTGCCCTCTCCTGTCTCTCTATCTACCCTCTCCTGTCTCTCTATCTACCCTCTCCTGTCTCTCTATCTACCCTCTCCTGTCTCTATCTACCCTCTCCTGTCTCTATCTACCCTCTCCTGTCTCTATCTGCCCTCTCCTCTCTCTATCTGCCCTCTCCTCTCTCTATCTGCCCTCTCCTGTCTCTCTATCTACCCTCTCCTGTCTCTCTATCTACCCTCTCCTGTCTCTCTATCTACCCTCTCCTGTCTCTCTATCTGCCCTCTCCTGTCTCTCTATCTACCCTCTCCTGTCTCTCTATCTACCCTCTCCTGTCTCTCTATCTACCCTCTCCTGTCTCTCTATCTACCCTCTCCTGTCTCTCTATCTACCCTCTCCTGTCTCTCTATCTACCCTCTCCTGTCTCTATCTGCCCTCTCCTGTCTCTCTATCTGCCCTCTCCTGTCTCTATCTACCCTCCCCTGTCTCTATCTACCCTCTCCTGTCTCTCTATCTGCCCTCTCCTGTCTCTCTATCTACCCTCTCCTGTCTCTATCTGCCCTCTCCTGTCTCTCTATCTGCCCTCTCCTGTCTCTATCTACCCTCTCCTGTCTCTCTATCTACCCTCTCCTGTCTCTATCTACCCTCTCCTGTCTCTCTATCTACCCTCTCCTGTCTCTCTATCTACCCTCTCCTGTCTCTATCTGCCCTCTCCTGTCTCTCTATCTGCCCTCTCCTGTCTCTATCTACCCTCTCCTGTCTCTATCTACCCTCTCCTGTCTCTCTATCTACCCTCTCCTGTCTCTATCTACCCTCCCCTGTCTCTATCTGCCCTCTCCTGTCTCTATCTACCCTCTCCTGTCTCTATCTACCCTCTCCTGTCTCTATCTACCCTCCCCTGTCTCTATCTACCCTCTCCTGTCTCTATCTACCCTCTCCTGTCTCTCTATCTACCCTCTCCTGTCTCTATCTACCCTCCCCTGTCTCTATCTACCCTCTCCTGTCTCTCTATCTACCCTCTCCTGTCTCTATCTACCCTCTCCTGTCTCTATCTACCCTCTCCTGTCTCTATCTGCCCTCCCTGTCTCTATCTAGGGGCAACAGTGGGAGGTACTAGAGCAGTCGTCTGGCAATCCGGAGGTTCCCGGTTCGGTTCCCGCTCCTCCCGGGTGGCAGCGTGTCGATGTGTCCTTGAGCAAGACACTTAACCCCCTAATTGCTCCCGATGAGCAGGTCGGCACCTCGCATGGTCGCCTCCGCCGTCGGTGTGTGAATGTGTGAGTGAACGGGTCAAATGTGAGGAACAAATTGTAAAGCGCGTTGGATAAAAGCTGCTATATAAAAAAGCAGCCACTCACCATCTGCCCCCTCTGCCCACTTCTCCCCCTGACCATGGACTTGTCCCCCTCTCCCTAGTGTCTCTCCGTCCTGTGTTTCTACCTATAGCTTCAGCTCTATGTCTCGTGTTTCACTCTCTGGGTTCTGTAGTTCTATGCTTGTTTCTCACCAGCTGTCCCTTGTTTGTAATCACCAGGTTGTTGACAAGTTTGTCATTTTTATGTGCGTGTTATGTTTGCTTCCCTTGTTCAGTTTGTCGGATGACTGAGTGATGTATGATGAGTGATGACTATTTTTTTTTGCCGAACCACTGCTGCCTGGGTGCAGTGATTTCATCGCCTCAAAAGCTCTGTTGCTTTTTGAAAAACTGGCCCCGGCTCCTGGTCTGGTCCCGGCTCTTCGTCTGGTCCAGCCCTACGCCATGGTCTTCGCTGTGGTCTTTGCCGTGGTCTTCGCCGTGGTCTTCATCCGCAGAGACCCCCATCCGGGGTTCTGCACCCAGTCCCGAGGTCTGCACGTGGAGTGGTCCCCGTCCGGGGTCCTGCTTCGGGGTTGTCGTCTTCACGCCTCCGCTCCGGCCCTTCTGGTCCGGCCCCGAGTCCTGCGCCTGGAGGGTCCCTCATCCGGGGTCCTGCTCTGGGTCTGACGCCCACGCCCCTTTGCTCCAGGCCCCCTGACCGGTCCTCCGTCCCCGTTTCCAGTCCTGCTCACCGGCCCTTCATCCCCGGGTCCAGTCCCCCTCACCGGGCCTCTGTCCACGTTTCCGGCCCCCGTCGTCGGGCCTTTGTCCCCGTCTCCGGCCGCCCTGGCCCTGTGCCCCGCCCGCCCTTCCCCGGGCTTCCCTCTGGTCCTGTTCCTCGGGTCCCCTGCTGCTTTGCCCCTCCTGGGTTCTTTTCGCGGCCTCCCGGTCCCGGCTCTCCGGGTCCCGGCTCTCCGGGTCCTCGCCCCCCGTTTTTTCCGGGGTCTCGGCCCCCCGCCTCGCCCGTTCCCGGACGGTCTTACCGGTCGTCTGGGAGCCGACCCTTTGGGGGGGGGGGGGGTACTGTCATGGTCCCAGCCAGGGATCATGCTCGAACAATATGACCAGTGGTTTTCGGCCGCCCTCTGGTGGCCAAACGCAGCAACTCCAGATACTGGACTCTCTATCTATGGCATGTTAGTCTAGGTTTGCTGGATTCCTTTAATGCTGTGTTTTATCTGTTCATGTTGTGTGGTGCGTTTTAGCTTGTGTTTTTAAAGTTTATCTTTTCATATCTTTCCTTTTAAAGGTTCATCTCCTTTACATATGTTTTTGTAAGTGTTTAACTTTACATGTGTTCCTTTAAGGTTCACCCCTTTTCACATGTCGTTATAGTGTTAAACATTTTTACATGTTTCCTTAAGGGTTGTTCTTTTTATATATGTGTTCCTTTAAAAGGTTCATCTCCTTTACATATGTTTTCGTAAGTGTTTAACTTTACATGTGTTCCTTTAAGGTTCACCCCTTACACATGTCTTTATAGTGTTAAACATTTTTACATATGTTTCCTTAAGGGTTGTTCTTTTTATATATGTTTTCCTTTAAGATATTCCCCTTACACATGCTTTTAATAATGATGTGAGTTTTCTTTTACTAAATACCTTGTGTCACCTGTCTTGGCCATGCCTGGCCCATGCCAGCTGGCACTCATTAGTAATTGTTAATCACGGGCACTATTTAGACCTGCCCCGTTCCTCACATTCATTGTCGCACCATTGATTTGTTTACCACAGTTGTGTTCGGCCACGTACTCACTTTGTCACCTGTATTTCCCCGTGAGTCCGTTCCTTGTCCTTCCAGCTCTGCTGTGTATTGTTTGTTTTCGGGTTTACAGTTTTTTTTATTTTTTATTTATCCTTTATTTATCCAGGAATGTCCCATTGAGATACAAGATCTCTTCTTCCAGGGAGTCCTGACCAACACAGCACACAACAAGTTTCAACATAAAAACAAGGGCATTAAACAAAAAACATACAATTCAAATATAAATACAGATGGTCATTTGTGCAGTGGCAAGGAGCATAATCACATCAACAATAGCATCAGGTAAAACAGTTACATGTTTCATAAAGGGCTAATCGTAGCATACCTTTAAAAGCATTCACAGTAGGAAGTGCCTGTAGACAAAGTTTCACTTGCAGCGTATTCCATAAAAAGGGAGCATAGTGGGAGAATGCAGCTTTACCAAGCTCTGACTGCATCAAAGGAACATTTAACAGCATCCCATTTGCTGCTCGTCTGGTATTAAAAAAGCAAGTATAAAAGGACAGAAGTCTGGAGATATATAAGGGCAGCTTACCTAGCAATGACTTAAGGATAAAAATCAACATGTGTGACAGTTCGCTTTTGTTTTGCTACCGTTTTGTAACGTGTATCCTTGTCGCAACTGTTCAAGTAAAAGCCCGTTCACTTTCATCCGTCGCCTCTGCCTTTTACTCTCTCAGCTCGCGTTCTTGCATGTGGGGTCGCCTCTCCTATACCCACGCCGAAACCTTCACAGTGTTAGTCTTACACTTACGCTAACAATATCTATGATTTCTTTTCCTTCTACAGTTTTCAGATGAATTGAGTTGAGATTTCGTGCAATCTTCTCCTCAGCATCCCCGCCGTCTTTTGTGTGTGTGTGTGTGTGACATTGATTTTCTCTGCCAAGTTTGACCCTATATTAACAAAGAGGTTGTTAAACCCATTAATTAACACCCATTGTGTGTTGACGGACTGTGTATATCAACCCGCGCATCACAAGGGAAAGGTATTTCTACGTGTGCTTCCTGGCGCTATAAGAAGCTGCACTGCATTCTCTCTCTAACCTGCTCAACTGGCCGCAACCACAACAACGTCTTAACAGCAACACTGTCCTCAGAAACACCGCGTACGACAACTCGCTCTCCGGCGAGGCGTCCTGGGAACCTTTCAACACGGATTACGAAGTTACATAATGTACACAAGTCCCACACCAACATACCACTACTGTGCACATAAAAATGCCACGATAATCCATTGGCATTGAACGGTTCCAAAGTTTACGAGTGTGGAATCTGACTTCAAAGTCACAACACCCAGGTCTTTTTTTAAACCCCCCCCCCCCCCCGGAGCTTTCCGATGCACGCGCTGCACATACTTTCACATAATCATCCCACGCAGGCCTTCAAAGACATTGTAAGGATTTCTATGGCGGTGCTAAGGGGATAACCTTAGCGTGGAATGTTGCTTAAATCAGGAGCATGTTGCCGGGCCAAAGGGTGAGGATTATCACCGAGGAGTTGATAACACAGCAGCCCAGAGGAGGCAGTGTGGGCTTCTGCATATAGAGTCGACCTGTTCCACGAAGGAGAGGAGAGGAGGGGAGAGGAGAGGAGAGGAGAGGAGAGGAGGGGAGAGGAGAGGAGAGGAGAGGAGAGGAGAGGAGAGGAGAGGAGAGGGGAGGAGAGGAGAGGAGAGGAGAGGAGAGGGGAGGGGAGGAGAGGAGAGGAGAGGAGAGGGGAGGGGAGAGGAGAGGAGAGGAGAGGAGAGGAGAGGAGAGGAGAGGAGAGGAGAGGGGAGGAGAGGAGAGGGGAGGGGAGGGGAGAGGAGAGGAGAGGAGAGGAGAGGAGAGGAGAGGGGAGGGGAGGGGAGGGGAGGGGAGGGGAGAGGAGAGGAGAGGAGAGGAGAGGAGAGGAGAGGAGAGGAGAGGAGAGGGGAG
>NW_028169324.1:0-2500 GCF_963971535.1 Notolepis coatsorum | reverse complement strand
GCTGTCCTTTTGGTCACGTTCATTATATTGAAGTGTAGTCTGATTTCTGATTCAGAATTGAGCTTTATGGTAGTCATTCTTATTTTAGGCTACTCACGTGATTCTACACATAAACTCCTTTTAGTGGAGGTTTATTGTTTTACTTTTTCCAATATAAACTCCTTTTATTAGGAGGTGTCCTTTTGGCTTATTTACTTTTATACTATACCTCTTTATTGAGAGTAGTCCTGTTTTTTGGGACTTGATTTATTTTCTTAATTACTCACTTTGAGATTTCCACCTGTAAAGGTTGTTTTCTGTTGTTTAATTTTTCCCCTCTCCTAAAATACCTGCGTAAGCAGTCTAGTGGTTGTCCGTTTCATGGATAACTTTAAGAGTCCCTGTTATCTGCTCATGACCCACACACACACACACACACACACACAGCCCTCACAGGATCATACATAATGACAGGGTTCCAGTTTGACACGGTCTCTATATGTATTGTGACGAGCCTGGTGGGGTACAGACTCGCCACGGTTCGAAATGCAAACACATTCAAATGTCCACACAAGAGCAATATCAATCAATACAAGTATTTATTGAATTAAAGGCAGAATCCAGTGGGGAAAGCTAGCCTTCACCACCTCTCCTCTCACACCCTCTCACCTTCACAACTCCGAATACAACAATCTCTCTCAATAACAACAACTCCAACCTCACCTCCGCTCAACTTACTCCTCACTAACCTAGTGGCTTTGTAGTGTGTGTGTGTCTGGGCGTGTGCACGTGAGATGTGGGTGACCCAATGATGTGCAGGTGTGTTCTATCAGTACTAATCAGCTACCTAATTGACTCTACTCCTTCCGTGGCAAAAGTATCTCCCATCCTTCACATATCCATGGGAGGGGGGGGGGGTGAGATCTGCCACAGTATGTGTATATATTAGGGATGTCCGATATTATCGGCCGATATTGGCATTAAAATGTGATATCGAATTTTTTTTTAAATAAAAATAAAGAAATTTCTTTTTACATTTCTATAACCTTTATTTACCCAGGCAAGCAAGTAAGAACAAATTCAGATTTTATTTATTGTCAAAAGTATGCATAATGTTGTGTTCATTCCACAACAAGAGATATGTAATGTTAATTACCTGAAATTATTCCGATTTTTTGGGGGGGGGGGGGGGGGGGGGGGGGGCCCTGCATATATCGGTATCGGTTGATATCGGTATCGGAAATTAAGAGTTGGACAATATCGGTATATCGGTATCTGTAAAAAAGCCAATATCGAGCATCCCTAGTATATATATATATATATGGTGCTTATCTAATGTAATGTAAATGTAATGTTGTCCAGAACACAGAGCCCTTCCCACAGTGAGCAACCGTGGTCTCTCTCTCTCTTTCCTTCTCTGTCTCTCTCTCAGTAGAGTTGGGACTCAGGAGTGATGGCTTTTGACACGGAAGACATCCTGTCGTTATTGATTTGCGAGGGGGGGCGGAGGTGGGGAACGGGCTCCGGAATGTTCCACTCCTGTGCACTCATTGATTTTGGAGGACAGAGTGAGCAGCGAGCATCGAGCTCGGGGCCAGATGACGGCTCGTGAGCAAACACCGGTCACCCTCCATCATGCAAACTGCCACAGGAGAGACATTCACCTGGGGACAGAGAGAGAGAGAGAGATGGGGGGGGGGGGGGGTCGCGAGAGAGATGGGGGGGGGGGGGTAGAGAGAGAGAGGACGATAGAGATAGAGAGAGAGGATAGAGGATAGAGAGAGGGGATATAGGGAGGATAGAGAGAGAGGAGGATAGAGAGAGGAGTATATAGAGAGAGAGGAGGATAGAGAGACAGAGAGAGGAGGATAGAGAGAGGATGATAGAGAGAGGAGTATATAGAGAGAGGAGGATAGAGAGACAGAGAGAGGATGATAGAGAGAGGAGTATATAGAGAGAGAGGAGGATAGAGAGACCGAGAGAGGATGATAGAGGAGTATATAGAGAGAGAGGAGGATAGAGAGACAGAGAGAGGAGGATAGAGAGAGGATGATAGAGAGAGGAGTATATAGAGAGAGGAGGATAGAGAGACAGAGAGAGGATGATAGAGAGAGGAGTATATAGAGAGAGGAGGATAGAGAGACAGAGAGAGGAGGATAGAGAGAGGAGTATATAGAGAGAGAGGAGGATAGAGAGACAGAGAGAGGATGATAGAGAGAGGAGTATATAGAGAGAGAGGAGGATAGAGAGACAGAGAGAGGAGGATAGAGAGAGGAGTATATAGAGAGAGGAGGATAGAGAGACAGAGAGAGTAAGATAGAGAGGGGGGGGGGGTGTTAGAGGACAAGGGTAGAAATGTACCGCTATGAAATGAAAAACAAGTGACATATAAGATGTTCGCATGGCATTTTAGTAAAATGTGGTGACTTTCTTCAGTGTATGTGGTGTTCAGATGCACTGGAAGAAGGTGATTCATGGCAGTGGTGAATCGCCACAAAATAACTGCCACATTTTTCATTAA
>NW_028169325.1:0-3000 GCF_963971535.1 Notolepis coatsorum | reverse complement strand
CGTAACAATCGTTAATTTGTAAGAAATCTCAATGAAAACGGCGCAGGGTATGTTATATTCGTTATTGTTTGTGTGATACACAAATGTGATAGAATCCTAGAAAGATTTGGACGAATTTGGTCACTGTGACGTTAGTCTAGTGAGTTGTGGTCTTCAGTCGCTTGGAGTTGACAGAGCTCTCCCAGTGCTCCCAATTGATTGGAATAACCCTTTAATGAAAGAAGAAAAGAGGGGAGGGGAGACGGGGGTGGAGGGAGAAGGGGGGATGAGGAGAAACTGTGGCAGGAGAGAGAGAGAAAGCGAGAGGGTGGGAGGAAGAAAAAAACACGTAAATTAATTCTTCTTCTTAAGGCAATAATGTGTCCATGTAATTAGATTGTATTATTGTTTTTGGCATAAACATTTTCAAATGTAAAGATATTGAATGTTGGCACAAAAGCAGCAGCTTCAGTCCCAAAAACAGCAGTATTGTATTGGCCTTAAAAACCTACCGTGTATTGGTCAAACCTGTGTGTGTGTGTGTCAGTGTTGTAGTCGAGTCACTAAATCTCAAGTCCAAGTCGAGTCTCGAGTCGCCAGTGTTCGAGTCCGAGTCACCAAAGAAGAGCCCAAGTCGAGTCCGAGTGGAGTCCCCATTACCCTAGTCCGAGTCCCAAGGCATCAAGGTTGAGTCCACTCCACTCTGGCAGTTAGCTACTGATCACCGACCATATCATCAACTGATTCAAGTCTTCTCTTCAATAGTTTGTTTACATAATGGCACTAGCAGTGCTAGCAACTAGCAGTGCTCTTGCTGGAATTTGATGTAAAATCTGTAAGCAAAGCGCACAATTTGGGGCGTCTCTTTAGGCATTTCTTCTTTTTGTGATCAAATTTTTTTCTTCTTTCTTTTTTACATGAAATACAAAAAACATGACAACACACACAATACAATAATAATAATAATAATAATAATAATAATAATAATAATAATAATAATAATAATAATAATAATAATAATAATAATAATAATAATAATAATAATAATAATAATAATAATAATAATAATAATAATAATAATAATATAATAATAGACAGGACTTCACAGGACAATAATAGTACTAACAATAACAATAATGACAACAGAATAACAAAAATAATAAATACAGAACATAAAAATCGAAATCAAATGATATTGTACAGACACCACAAAAGACATTTCCTTCCCGACAGGCGTACTGAACATGAGGGTATCGACGTGAATCTGCATGTAGGTGGAACACACGTGTCTGCCCTTAAATACATAAATAATGTTACGGTATTAATATAGCCATCAATATCTTATGCCAAATGATTAGGGCCTATTAGAAGAAAAAAAATTAAACTGTATTCATCAATTAACAAGTCCGAGTCCTTCCGACCTTCCGAGTCCGAATGCAGTCCACGTCCGAGTCATCATTGTTCAAGTCCAAGTTGAGTCACGAGTCCTGACAATAT
Organism: Notolepis coatsorum; assembly: GCF_963971535.1. Taxonomy (NCBI): domain Eukaryota; kingdom Metazoa; phylum Chordata; class Actinopteri; order Aulopiformes; family Paralepididae; genus Notolepis; species Notolepis coatsorum. The sequence continues at coordinate 1,524 of NW_028169325.1, read as the reverse complement.
GTCTTGAGTACTACAACACTGGTGTGTGTTGTTCACAGGCTCTAGCTTGTCGACCTTATGATGTCTTCCTTCTGTTTACCCCAACTGTAGGTCAGCCGTCTGGGCAGAGCAGCTTAATACCAAAGATAAAAACAGGTCAGCAGAGCAATACGGAATCACGGTGCAACACTGCTTTCATATAGATCTGTGTTTATCAAACTACGGGGCCCAAGAGGGGACTGACCTTCTTCCACATGACGACAAGTTGATTAAAAAAAATGATTTTTTTTAAATTGAATTAGCCTCAAAACTGAGATGAGAGAATAAATATGTCAGACTGGCGAGAGACAAGCTGCTACAGATTAGGAGTATCTGAAAATATGAATACACTTGAGTAGCACAGTTCTGCTTTTTTTGCGATACTGTATTGATTCCCAAAACACCATTGATTGTGTTAATCAGTTCCACATGGTTCAAGAGCACTATAGCTCACTGTGTTGTGTTTAACCCTCTTCTTCTGTAATCCTGTATTGTCAGCAATTCAAACTCCGGACGTAACGATGTAACAGACTAGTTAGCTCACCAACAGACTAGTTAGCTCACCAACAGACTAGTTAGCTCACCAACAGACTAGTTAGCTCACCAATAGACTAGTTAGCTCACCAACAGACTAGTTAGCTCACCAATAGACTAGTTAGCTCACCAACAGACTAGTTAGCTCACCAATAGACTAGTTAGCTCACCAACAGACTAGTTAGCTCACCAATAGACTAGTTAGCTCACCAACAGACTAGTTAGCTCACCAAGAGACATTTTAATTATTTAACTTGGAGGATCAGTATTCACTATTTTACATGAAAAAGCATTTAGCCAACTTAAAACACATTAACTAACCATAGAATAGGAACATAATAATATATCTATACTAGACCTTTCTCCCCCCCCCCCCCCCCCCCCACATTCTTTAAGATATCTTGCGACACCCTGCTTAATTCCAAAACCCCAGACGAAGAACCGCTGGATTTTAAAACCCCTTACTCCGAGCGCCGCTCAGTACGCTATATCACGGTAATTTACAGTAGTACATTACAGTAAGTAGTACATTACATGAGCGTACGAGGCCACGGCTAGAGAGACAGTGATGGAGATAGAGTCTGAAGTGATAGTATGGATTAGAATAAACTTTTCTCATTAATTTGCACAAGAGGTCCTTCTTCCAGCATATGATTACCATGAAATCTCAACCCATTTACATCCATCACAATGAATGACTAGGCTAATGATTTGATTATCTTATTGTACTTGTATGAGATATTTATTCACATTGGGACATGATTCATCTGTCGTGAATGATCAAATGGATTTTGACGGCGCGGGGCGGTCTGTATAAGAATTGTGCCTCGCTAGCTAACTGTCCGTGACAACATAATTGAACATTAAGTCTAATTTAAAATGGTACAAGAACAGGAATGAAAGCCTGTTGACCCTGAGTGGTAGCTCACTGTACTCTACGTCTACCAATTCTTTCTTCCTCTCTCTCTCTCT
>NW_028169326.1:0-20000 GCF_963971535.1 Notolepis coatsorum | reverse complement strand
CGTATTTATGCTTTAAGTGACGTGTTGTTTTTGTTAGTTTGCGTGATTGATGAGGCTGTAGCACTACTGACTACTAATACTACTAACAGACTAATACAACAGTCATCACAGCTTGTACAATTTCTTATTATACCATTCTTTACTGTTGATTGATGATTTTATTAAGATCTTAGGACTTTATGATTTCTTGATTTTCTTTTTCTCATTCATAACCCACTCCGTTGTCTGAGTTTACCATCCTCTTCTGTTGTGTTTTGTTTCGTTGTTTTTGGCGGGGGGGTGTTTTTGATTGGTTCACCCATCGCCATGGCAATGACAGTGAGGTCCTGGAGATGCACAGGTCAACCCGGGGAGGGAGTGCTGAGTGCCTGCACACAAACAGGTAAAACAATTAATAATAATAATACTTTTTTTATCAACTCCAACAACCAGCTCAGGTTTATTTTAGACTACTTGTCATTTTATCATCCTCTATCCCCAGCTCTTCATTCTACTTTAACAACTCCATTTTAACCAATTAACGTCAACGGATGCAGTCAATGGATGCAGTCAATGGATGTGCAAATATATGTTTGTTCTTGTAATGAATGTTTTATGGATTTTTTGTTGTTGTTGTTGTCAAGTCAAGTCTTCCTTTATTAATCCACTTGGGGAAATCCAAGTGTCATAGCAGCAGGGGGGGGGGGGACCACGTAGGTTAGGTAGTAATAATAATAGAACAAAGCGCAAGTAGTAATGATAATAATGATAACAGTAGTAGTAGTGAACAGTAGTGAGTGGCAGGATTCAATCAGACAGTAGTAATAGTGATGATGGTATACATGGTCCAAACCGTAGTAACACACTGCACCAGAGTCCATGCATGTGTTTATTATTAAGAGTCGAATAGTCCTAACAGTTCTCAAGTTCACCAGCCGTTAGTTCTCCAGCAATTGGCAGCAGTCTGTGCCCACGGTTGTGGAGCCTGATCTAGCTGCTCTAGCTCAGGATAGAGTGTGTCGGCTATAATAATACAGTTTTTGTGCCACTTGCATGAATAGAATATGTGTCAACATCACATTTCACTAGGGATGTCCGATATTATCGGCCGACCGATATTATCGGCCGATATCGGCAGTAAAATGTGATATCGGAAAATATCGGTATCGGTAAAAAAAAAAAAAAAACAATAACAATTTTTTTTTTATTTTTTTTTTTTAACATTTATTTAACCTTTATTTACCCAGGCAAGCAAGTAAGAACCAATTCTTATTTTATTTATTGTCAAAAGTATGCATGTTGGTTTAAAATGTTCATTTTTACTTTTTTAATGATCATATTTTGCACAGATAATGCTTACATTTAGAAAGCCTTTTGAATGCATCCAGTGAAATTATTAGTTACCTGAAATTATTCCGTTTTTTGGGGGGGAAACCCTGCATATATCGGTATCGGTTGATATCGGTATCGGTATCGGTATCGGAAATTGGAGTTGGACAATATCGGAATATCGGTATCGGTAAAAAAGCCAATATCGAGCATCCCTACATTTCACACACACCCACCCAGTGTCATACAGTTGTAGTTATTTTAGCCATAAAGGTCAGGCTCAAAACAATGCGTCCTGTAATGACCATATTCACACACTCTTATGTCATGTTCATGATTAGTGGTGGAAGAAGTACACAGTTCCTTTACTTAAGTAAAAGTAGAAATACTCAGATAAATGAGTACTCTGGTCAAAGTAAAAGTGCTCCATTCAAGTAAAAGTAGAGAAGTATTTGCTATTGAATGTACTTAAGTATCTAAAGTAAAAGTACACGTTCTACATGACGTTTGTGTATCCATTGACCTCTATAGGTTGTGTTAAAGTGGTGTGTGGTCCAGTTATGCTGCTCTGATTGCGTCCTCTTGAAGTTGACAGGCTTCAAATGTGAAAGTATATATATATATATCTTCATACATTTATTTTGTATATATTATGTTTTCTATGCAAATCCTTTTCTTCAAAGTAACTAGGAGTAAAAAAGTACAAAATTTCCCTTGAAATGTAGTGGAGTAAAAGTATAAAGTTGCCTAAAATTAAAACACTCACGTAAAGTAGTACAAGTAGCTCGAAATTGTACTTAAGTGCAGTAATTTAGTAAAAATACTTAGTTACTTTCCACCACTGCTTAGGATGGGATTCCTTTCCAGCCTGAATCCCATCCTGAGCATGACATAAGAGCAACATGGCCCGCCGTGTGAATATGGTCAATTGTCTCTCATCAAAAACACCCCACACTGATCATTCTGTGAAGGGGATTAGAGAAGACAGGATGACCTCGGATGAGGCAAATCTCTTTTTGATGAATTTCATTTTGCATGGATGTTTTTTTTCATTCCTAGAATTGATATATTTCCACGTTTCTTGTGTGTCTTTTCTCTCCTTCACGCGCGTCAACCCACACTCACACAACCAGGGGTGTAGGTAGATACAGTAACACGCTCCCCCCAAAAATGCCTCTGTTAGTCAATGGTATCCATAAAGACATGTACAGGTAAGCCTGTGGCGTAAGGAACCCTTTCATACCAGGGGTGTGAGAAGTAATCAATGCACCGTTATTGCATCGATGTGAATGTTGAAATCCAACCGTCGACCTGTGAAACTGATGATCAAAATCAATTGGAATCAATAGAATCAATGGAATCAATTGGAATAAGTGTTTATCTGTTGAATGAACATAACGCCGTGAACATATTTCATTGTGCTGTTTTAATTGCATGTTCAGTTATTGATGACTAAATCAATCCTGTCAAATTTGTCAAATTATCACATTTATCTTATTTTTTTTTCAAAATGAATTAAATAAAAATAAAATCAATCAATAAAATAAAATTCACTAGAACCATGGTCCAAACCGTAATCAAACTGCAAACTGAACGGTTGTTGGATTGAGTCGTGAGTACAGCCCTACGCATAGTCAGCCCCCCCCCCCCGACCCCAGAAACATCAGTGTAGTCTGCTGGGAAGCAACATTCTATCAACGCAATAGAAGCCTACGTGTCTCCAAGAGCTTCGCTTGCTGTGCCTGCTGTGATGCGACGTGTCGATATGCCATGTGCTTGTGCTGCTTTGACTAACCAACTAACACATGCCGCCCCCTTACTGTATATTGCAGCCTGATCTCGCTTAAAATATGTAAATAAAGTCGCAGGAAAAAGGTACATTATTGTATGTATTGTTATGTTATAGCCATAAGTAATATATTGACGTATTTACGAAAATGTACAATGTGTAAATAAGTAATATATTGACGTATTTACAAATAAATAATATATTGACGCATTTATGTATTTACAAATAAGTACCTATTTACATATTCCACATTTATTTTTACTTTTAAAATGTTCAGGGAACTAACCCGGGGCTCCCTCAACCGTCCCGCGAGCCCCAGACCACCGTCCCGCGAGCCCCAGACCACCATCCCGCGAGCCCCAGACCACCGCCCCACTCGCGGGCGGTGGTTTGGGCTCGCAGGACGGTCCACACACCGCTATCAGTGTTCTTCTTCCCCGCCAATGAAGTATTCACCCAAAGACCCAATACCGTGGCAACAACTACCGCACTACCGGTAGAATAAGTGCCGAGAACCGTGAGATGCAAACAGTCTTGTTGTGTTTTGAACATTTATGATGTGTTGATGGAATCACATTAATATAGAGAGATGAGGCTGCAGGCTGTTAGCAGAACTAGCGTAACGCGCTGTTTGGGCGTAGAGAGAGCGTACGTCAGTGGCCAATCAGATCGCGCAAACCGAATGCGGAAGTGCAACTCCGTTAGGGAAAATATACATGCGTCCGGTACCAGACCCAAAATGACAACATGCCATAAATCCATCTCAAACTGTATGAATTAATGTATTTTTTTCAAATGTAGCCAAGAGTAAAGACCCTAACCCTGTCAGAACAGCAGTCAAAGTGTATATTTTTAACAATACGTTTGTTTACCAATAGGTTAAACATGTTATTAGTGAAATATGAGTTTTGGAAATGTATTCAGAAACTAGCGAATATCCATGGAAGGAAATGCACACCGCCATTTTGTGTGTAGTCATATGAGGAGAGGAGACAGAGAGCTTTTGATGGGCGTTGGAATTTCGAAGAACGACACTACCCAGCTCAAGCCAGCTCCTGTCAATCAAATAATTTGTGGATTAACTTTTTTATTTATTTTATTTTTCGGGATTATCTATCACAAACCTGAACGTTATTGCCATAAATTATAACACAGTTAGTTTATCTACCTTTCTGTGAACGTCTAGCAAAAAATTGCGTTGCAATCTGATGAAAAATGGCGGAGAAATCTACATAATAAAAAAGTAACTGTACTTACAGTAGATTTCATTCACGTTTTTTTCTGCATGCCTGGTGATACTAAATCCAGATTAAACTCTGCCATTGGAAAGAGGAGATTTGCCCTGATCCATCGATGTGCGACTTGGCTATAATAAGGTCATTTATAGGCCTGATATTCTATATTTTATAATAATTTTTCTATATATTATGTGTCTGGATGGCAGAATTCAGTACTGTATCTACAAAACCTTCTGTTTAATCATATTCCCTTTATTAATTTGCTTAGATTTGTACACGTGATCTCGAGAATGTGCTGGATCAGCTCAGTGTGGCAGTTTCATGTCTGGTAATTTTTTGCATGGTGTTATTCACCGTCAAAGATAAATATAATTTTAAAATAATTTAATAGAATTGATATTCTCCTTTGGTTCATTACAATTTACTCAAGCCTAGTAACACAATATGTCTGACACTGGGAATATATTCCTTGAGATCCATAGATGTCCCTATAGATACCAAGAACATGCAAATGGACCTTGTAGAAGTGGAGTAATCTTCCATGTACTTAGGTATGTATTTTTAGGGGGATTTTCAGAAAATATGCCTAGGGCTCAAGAGGTTAAACTAACCCTAACCCTAACCTTAACCACACTGTTACCTTAAACTATCCATATAACCGTAACCCTAATCCTAACCCTAACCATAGCCATAACCCTAACGTTCTATTTACGTTAACGAATGTTAAAACAAATCTTCATCATAGTATTGCTGTGTCAGGGTGGGTGGTTTAGTCTAGTGGTGAGTGCACTCGTCCACGACCACAATCATTGTTAGTTAGACTCCCAGTCACGCTGTTAGTTTTGGGACTTTCGTTGATATGAAATGTAAATATATTACTTATGGCTATAACATAACATTATGTACTTTTTTTCCTGTGGTAGATTAGTACTTTATTTACATTTTCTGACGAGACTGTGTTGTATATCGTGGTCCATCCAACAACATGCTTAGTTGATGTTGACCCTAACTTCATCATTTGTACCAAAACACATTGATATGTGCGTATTGATATGTTAGCATTGTCTTTTTCACTCATCCCTGGTAACCTAGCAAGCTTTATCTGAGCTACTCCTGAATCATCATCGTCTGCCTGATTTAATACCCTACTCCTCATAGCATGAGCACAAACAACATCCTATATGAGCAATCACTGTATTTCACAAGTGCTGTATTGTAACTCTAAATCCATTGTACGGCGCTCCTATGGATTCCCTGCTTTATTTTCGAGTGCCAGGGCGGTTTCCTCACAACATGCACCACACGGAAGGCTTTGGATGTTTAGACGTTATATAATCAGCATTACATCTAATCTCCCTACACATCCAGCTGTAGTGTATGCTGGGGGTCAATCCACAGCAGGAGGAATAGGAAGCATCTCTATACTGTTGTGTAATGGATTCCTCTGCAGGTCACATATAGGATGCTGATACTGGAGGTCTGATGCAGGGCCGGCCCAAAAGGCATAAGCCAACTAAGTGCCTGCTTAGGACCCCGGTGATATTTTTTTGCAAAGACAACAGTATGCAAGCAAAACAAGGCACAAAAAAAATACAAATCACTTGGGAGCTCTAGTTGTGCGGATGTTGCTTCTGATGATTTGATTGGCTGATTAAGAGGTAACGTGCCAGACGGCACAGCAAAACACACCCAAATCAAATACTGCTTATGGACCCATAACGGCTTGGGCCGGCCCTGCTCTAATGCCGTATAGGATTTATTAATTCCCCCCTCTTGTGGTTTTTAACCTTTCCGAGCTGTTTCCGGTAATCACCGGCCCTGTGAGTGTGATGCATGTCTGATGTGTCGTGTACACAATGTGCAGTCAACACTTGTGAAAATCCTCACTACTGATTGGACTCAGTGGCACAACCAGGGCCGTGAAGTCTGTAAAAGGCAACGGTTTAATTTCTAGGGCATAACATTTGAACGCCCCAAACTAACTTGAATAAAATGTCTTCTTTTGTTGCCGTTTTCTCTTACCCATGTTTAAACGAGGTGCAGTTACCTCTCACGGCCACAGGGTGCCAATCATCCTTAGTGTACCTTTAAAGGGAGAATGTCTAGAATTGGGAGATAAAGATGTAGTGGATGACATCATTTACCATAATCTGGATGACGTCATTTTACCATATGTGGATTACTGACTAAATGACTGGAGAACATGCCAGTGGGGGAAACCCATAGAGTTGCCTTCATTTTCCATTATTGTCTGGTATTGGTATAGACCACCGCAACACTTCCGGTATTCTGAGTTCATGGAGGAGCGCGGGGGGAGAAAATGTATGAATGTTGATGAGAGCCTCTCTGGGTTGTCCACACACTCTCCCTGAGCAATCTGTGCATGCACCGTTTGGGGAGTAGGTGCGAAAAAGTGACTATAGCTCAGTCGAGAAAGTGCCGATCGCCTTGGGGTTGGTCCCACCGTGTTTAGGAGACTCAGGCGTATAAAAAAGTATATTGGATCATGTCTCCAGCACCCCCACAGCCGTAGCTACAACAACCACTTACGTCAAGGCTCTCATCAACATTTTCCTCTCCTCCATGAGCTCAATTTAACGCGGAAGTGCAGTGGTCTATTGCAGCTACTTTGTGGTGGTTGGTTTCTTGATTTTATTTAATTTCCCTTGCACATGTGCGTGCAGTTTACATAATTTACCTATCTCAAGTGACAGCTGTGGTTGGAGGATTAAGGAAAGAGGGCAGGGTTTGAGAGGTTTCTGTGGACTTTCCCCCCCCCCCCCCCTGGAATTCTATCTTTGCTTACTATTGTTAAACTTCATGTTTATTTATTTATTTTTTGCACGTGTCATTCGTGTTTGTCTTTGTTTGTTTTCTTGCATGCATGGCCTTACTGTCTGGCATAGCTCCACTCTTCCTGCATGCCTAAAGAGCAAGCCGCCTCACAGGCAGGAAGGGGTTAACACCACGCCTCACAGGCAGGAAGGGGTTAACACCATGCCTCGTAGCGCCCTTACACACCGTGTGCTCAGGTTCACTGATGAGGTCACCGTTAGGTAAGACACACACACACGCGTACACACACACACGTACACACACACACAAACACACACCCCATTCAACCTCCACAGGTGATCCTTCCTGAGGTCATTCCCTCCACCACCACCAGGTGCTACACCTGTGGTTCACTGCATGCCGTCCGCGAGAGCAGCTTAAATCCACTCTTTCATTCACTGAGACTATTGTGATCATAGTAGGGCTGTACCGAACGTCATTTTTTAACATTCGAAGCTTCTATTGAAGTATTCGAACGAAGCTTCGAATGTCTATAAAAAATAAAATCCCAAAAAATATTATTTTCTATTTTTTTTTACTAAATCCTCAATTTGAATAAAGTGATTAATCTGATTAAATGAGTCTTTTTCTTTTATTAAATCAACTTTCTTTATCAGTTTCGTCAACATAAATAATCCAAAAAGGGCACGGATGGTATGAAAGTGATGGTGACGTCTTATAGTATAATATTATAATATTAGTGTAGCCTAATCTTTAACTGCAACTGTGAAGAAAACCCCCATTGGTTTAAACAGATTGAATAGACAGAAAGAATTTATTTATTATTATTTTTTTAATAAAAAATTCAAATGTTGATTTAGAATTTGAATGTCAACATTATGATCGAAGCTTCGAAGCATTCGGTACAGCCCTAGATCATAGGTTACAGTAGCTTCTACCTACAGTATACCATACAGACCTGTTTTCTGTATACGTCAGACTCAGTCTGCGTGCGCATCAAGGGGGCAAAAGGAATGTAATCCTGGTCAGAACAACAGAATAACAATATAATTTGCATTTGTTAGCCATGCTAGCGATCTAAACAATCAATCCACACCAAAGCTAGATTATGTAAAAGGTGCCATGCTGATGTCATGGTTTCTCCATAGAGCCCCGTCGTACTTGTTTAGCGCAGCAGCTCGTGCAGGTAGGGGGCAACTTAGTCACGTGACTCAGTTGGTATTGCTGATTGGCTTGAACACGGTATATTTGTATACAGCGAACAAGTCTATAGACAGATAAGGAATTCCAGTATAAATCACATCTAAACAACTAAAATCGGAAAACAGATGGGGGGGGGGGGGGGGGGGGGGGCCTGATACAAAATCGTATCCTTGACTTTTCGAGCGAGGTAGTGAGCTATAGCGTTGCTGGTGCTGTAAGTAGTAATCTTTGGTTAAAATATGTGTTAAATAATTCTACATTCCAGCAGCCATCACTGATATAAAGTGTTTGGTCAGTAACATGGGTCTCCCAGTCCCTCCGCTCTGCAGTAAACAGAACATAAATATTCCGGTATCCCATTCCCACTTTATCAAATAAGGAAAGAGAACTCTAGATATTTTACTTATTTCAAGAAGTCTTGCCAAGCCAAATAAGCTTACTGCACTGGTAGATAATTTTACTTGTTTCTTCTTTGTCAGACCATTTTTGCAGTGTGGAGTTCTCTCTCCTGATTGGATAAAGTGGGAACGGGATACCAGAAAATGTATGTTATGTTTACTGCAGAGTGGAGGGACAGGGAGATCCATGTTACTGACCAGACAATCTACAACAGTGAGGGCTGACAGAATGTAAAGCTATTATTCTAACATGTAGACCAGTTATTCTAACAAACAAAATGTCCACTTAGAGGCTTAAACACTTGCATGCAAACCGCGCCGTATTAAATATACACTCAACTCCTTGATCCCCGTTGTCGCTTTGTGCAAGCCATGCGGTCACAGTAGCTTCTGTATGTTCTGTACAGTGTGTGCACTGTCATGTATGTTCTGTACAGTATGTGCACTGTCATGTATGTTCTGTACAGTATGTGCACTGGCATGTATGTTCTGTACAGTGGCATGTATGTTCTGTACAGTATGTGCAGCACTGTCATGTATGTTCTGTACAGTATGTGCACTGTCATGTATGTTCTGTACAGTATGTGCAGCACTGTCATGTATGTTCTGTACAGTATGTTCACTGTCATGTATGTTCTGTACAGTATGTGCAGCACTGTCATGTATGTTCTGTACAGTATGTGTACTGTATGTTCTGTACAGTATGTGCAGCACTGTCATGCATGTCTGTACAGTATGCACACTGTATGTTCTGTACAGTATGTGCACTGTCATGTATGTTCTGTACAGTATGTGCAGCCACTGTCATGTAGTTCTGTACAGTATGAGCAGCACTGTAATGTATGTTCTGTACAGTATGTACACTGTCATGTATGTTCTGTACAGTATGTGCACTGTCATGTATGTTCTGTACAGTATGTGCAGCACTGTCATGTATGTTCTGTACAGTATGTACACTGTCATGTATGTTCTGTACAGTATGTGCACTGTCATGTATGTTCTGTACAGTATGTGCACTGTCATGTATGTTCTGTACAGTATGTGCACTGTCATGTATGTTCTGTACAGTATGTGCAGCACTGTCATGCGATGGCACTGATCCAACCATATGTTGGCCAACGTTCCCGCCGTCACACAACAATATGAAGAGACGAATAACAAAGACGGCGGATACAGTAGGGAGTGGGTTGTGTTGGGAGTGGCAGGCTGTCTCTCTGCTTTCTTAACACATCATCTCTCCTCCCCCCCCCCCCCCCCACTCTCTCTCTCTCTCTCTCTCTCTCTCTCTCTCTCTCTCTCTCTCTCTCTCTCTCTCTCTCTCTCTCTCTCTCACACACACACACACACAGCACACACACACACACACACACACACACACACACACACACACACACCACACACACACACACACACACACACACCACAGTCCTCTAGATCCACTTACACCTGGTTCCCATGGTAACTCACCAACCTTCCGTTGGAGTGGACTCAAAACCTGTATGGCTGCAGAACTGCCTGTCTATGATAAATGGAGATATACTAGCATCAGGCTCTGTCTAATGGTCTCTCTCTCTCTGCTCCCCCCACTCTCTCCCTCTCTGTGTCGGTGGTGGTGTAGTGACCTGCAGCCGTCTCTGGACCGAGTCAGGAGTGCCAGCACCACCTGCCTGAGACCAGACACCAACGTCCACTCCTCTGATAGAGACAGGTACACAACACCACACACACACACACACACACACACACACACACACACACACACACACACACACACACACACACACACACACACACACACACACACACACACACACACACACACACACACATTTCAATCACAACTTTCTATACAATCTGGTTGAAGTATTCAACTGCGTGGTTGAATCATCTCACATTTCGGACTCAGAGGATTCAGCACCATTTTTACGCCCTAATCATGTCCTGCATTCATTAGCAATTTCTGCATTGCAAACATCCACTGAGCAGGATTAGGATGATTGTGGAACCATCTCACTTTCATTACATTATGCACAAAAAAGGAGCAGTGTTCAACAATAGCTTTGTCACACCCTGGCCATACAAACTCACACTTGAATAGAAATGAGTCGTCAGCAAACAGGAACAGGCTAAGTTCAGGCAAGGTGCATATGCCATAGTAGAATGTATGATGATTGGATATCCAACATTTACAGTGTAAGCATTAAAAACACACAGGTGTTGGGCGGCTGGGTAGCACAGTGGACTAAGCACTCGCCACCACCACCACAGAGACTCTGGATCGAATCCAGCTGTCACCGGTACCTCCGGCTTGCTCAGTCGTCCCTACACAATGGCAGTGTTAGCGGGTGGGAAGCCGGTGGGGTATGGTTCCGTCGTTGCAAACAGCGACTCCTACTGGAGTGGGGTGGAATCATGTGTCACACAAACAGCAAATACAAGTTGTCTAATTTCCCTGTGAGTAGAGGCCGGTCGCGCCCCCTCGTCGCCCAGGTTGGGCAAATATTCTCTCTGACAGCTAGCTCTCTAGAATAGTCTGCCACGGGGGAAAGGCATAATACTCTCACCTGGTAAGGCAGGGAGCTTTGTCTCTCCCTCCGATCTCTTGCCAAACCAGAATGTAGCATTTTACACCTATAGGCCTGTCCATACAGTATATTTACCCTCCTCTACCTCTCCTCGGTCTTCCTACCTGTACTGGGGGTATGCCGTCCCACCTGGCGATCCATCCACCCCCTCCTCCAGTGCTCCAACTCTCTGCCCGCAGGAACCCCCGAGCCCCAGGATCTTAGTAGAGCATGCCTACCCTGAAGAAGACAGGTACCCCCCCTCCTCTCCTGCTGCCTCCCCTCTGGCCTCTCAACGCTTCCCTGCTAATGTCTTCCTGATTAGACCATTCCTAGTCCCAGCCCCATGTACTGTAGTAGAAGCCTGCTGATCTCTTTGTCCTTGTATTCAGTGCTGTAGATGTTAAGTGATAGCTGGTGGATTGTTTTCGATGCCATGGTTGGCACTGCTTCTATCATTGCCATCCCCCCCCCCCCCCTCCATTATGAATCTTTACCTTTCTGGCTTTGTGTGTTTGTGTGCGGGTGTATGGGTTTTGTTTGTACCAGTGAAATTAAATATTCAGTATTGAAGTACCTTCCCCAATTTCACAGAACGGTCCCGGTCAAAGTTTCACTCGCAAAATTTGATATCCAAAGATGATATATTCACTTTTTCAGTTGCTCCATTCTATTCAGACATCCTCCATTTTGCATATTGTTTTTTCTTCTTCTCTCTGTGGTTCCTGTGCCACAACAGGCAGTCAGGCAACAACAACATCATGGCCAGAGAGCAAACTGTCAGAGAGGCAGCAAGGCAGTTGTGGAGGGGGACAGGTAAGGTCCCGCTGGCTCATACATCCCCACTTACCCCCACTCATCCTCTCCCACACTCTCTTCACACTGGAAAGATACTGTCCACCTGTCACTCAAATCTTAAATATTGACTCATCTGTCTAAATTATTATTATTATTATTTATGTATTTCTTTATTTTAAAATCTGATTGCAGCTTGCAGCCCTCACAGTGCAGTAGTTACTAACACTGTGTGATGAAGTTTACCTACATTGATTGTTAATCATGTCTTTGATGTGTCTATAAGATTTGTTATTTGCTATCGAAACGTTCCCCCTTTGATTTAGGCTTGTCCGGTTACTGGTTCGATTCTCCGGCATGTCGAAGTGTCCTTGAGCAAGACACACAACCCCTAACTGCTCCCAATGAGCAGGCCGGCACCTCGCACGGTTGCCCCTGCCGTCGGTGTGTGAACGTGTGAGCGCATGGTTGAACGTTGTGAGGCATACGTTTTGGATAAGAGCGCTATATATATGAATGCAGTCCATTTACCATTTGTTACGTAACTTACGTTTGATCATACGTCATTTCTTATAATTTATATGGTTTGACGTGTCCCCTGGAACAGTGTTCCAGTTGTGTTTCTATTCATTTTGTTGTATTTTCTTTGTTGTATTCTGTTCATTCTTCTCCTGGTAGCCGTATCCAACCCACGTCTATCTTAAGGGGTAGTAGAGGGAGAGGGGTCCTCTGAGGCCCCTGGGCCAGGCAGCCCCGGGCGGGTCCTGCCCTAACTCACCACGTCTGGACAGGTGCATGTTGATGCTGTGTAGAACATTACCACTCATTTACCTCCCTATACTCTGTGTGCCACACGGCCTCAGCCACGGTGTCGCCACCTTTTCTGTCTGTCACACTTTATTTTAACAGTCCACTGTAGACTGTCTACATCTTATCATCATCAGTAGTGTGTTCGTTGACTCTGGGTCATATCTAGACTTTAAACCTGTCTCAGTAGACTGTCAACAGGGTATTTTCAACAGACTTTCAGCACTCTATTGTTTGGGTCTAGAAGGAACGACTATGGTTAGGGTTAAAGAGGCACACCAACATTATGGGAAGTGTGCTTACCGTCTTCTCCAGAGTCAGACAAGAAGGGAGATAGCCTACCAATTTCCTCTCTGTGCGTGCAGTAGAAAGTGATCTGGCTGCAAGCTAGCCTAGCTTAGCACAAATGAATGGAAGCGGAGACAGACCATTAGCCTAGCTGTTGGCCAAAAACACCTCTCCTGGAGTTTAAGCTACGTTAATTTGTGCTAAGCTAGGCTAGCCTGCAGCCTATAGCTTTCTACTGAACACACAGAGAGGAAATTAGTATCCATCTTCATGTCTGACTCTGGAGAAGATGGTAAGTGTATTCACATAATTAATGTTGCTTTAAAGTAAGGCTTAGATTTATAACCACCAATAATTTTAGGTGAAAGTTATGATGAGTTACGACTTTGCAGCTTCAGGTTCAAGTTCAGTAGATTATTGTGACATGCATTACAAAACACAGCAGTGCCAGCAGTGTCAGTTAGGCTACGTTCACACTATAAGCCTTAGTGCTCAATTCTGATCCATTGCTCAGATCAGATTTGTCTGTTTGGCTGTTCACAGTGAACTAGTCACGCTCCTGAACTGACACGCATGCGCGAAATGAACAATAAAGAAGATGGGCGTAAAATAATTCAGACAAATGTGAAGGCCTGTGCTCCCTGGCTACTCTTTGGACAACAAATATACAACATACAATACAATATGTGAACAGTATGTTGAATACAACGTGCACAATCACTACATGTACACAACAAACATACAGTATAGGCTATGTAAATATCCACAATAACCACATATCAACATAACAGACGATATATATACCCATGTCAACATAGTGGTGAAAAACACAGCTAAATCAATAAGTAATACTGTAGAATGAGCAGAAGACTAGTGCCTAGTCACATCTGCGGGCCTGTTGGCTGGCTATTAATGAGTCCTACTGCCTGCGGATAAGAGCTGTCCCTAAAACGAGCGGTGCGTGCTCTAATACTGAGATAACGCGTTCCAGATGGCAATAATTGTAAATAAATGATGCCCTGGGTGAGTGTTTTCTCTTAAACGATGCCCTGGTGCCCCTCTCCTACACTGGATGGAATATATCCCTTCACAGCTTACGGTAGTTCCTATTATTCTGGAAGCCGCAGGTTAACAAGTTGGCTGAGCTGTTTCAGGTCTTTAGCGGACAGGTTACCAAATATATATATGTAACGGATGGTATCGTGAAGCGCAGTCACGGAAGGCTGGGGTGAGTAGCGGTGCTATGGGTTAAACTCACTCTCATCCTCAAAAGACGCATAGACACGGTACAAAGAAGTGAATTCACCTCTTGGTATAGCGGTCTGTGCTGTTGCACACGGCGTGGGAGACCCGTGTTCGAAACTCCCTCGGGGCATCGAAGTTTGAGGTGATGTTGTCACAACCGTTACATATATATATATTAAAGCCTCCAGTTAGGATCCTTTCGATGGAGCACAGATTCACCAAGGTTTTGTTGACGTTTTGTTTTTAAGACATTGGAGAAAGAAAAGCCTTTGTTGTGCCTTCTTTAGTATACTGTTGGTGTCATTAGACCAAGTAATAATAATACATCACTGTATACAAGCGATGACCCTCTGTTGACAGTCAACTGAAGTTAGGCTACGTTCACACTATAAGCCTTAGTGCTCAATTCTGATTCATTGCTCAGATCAGATTTTCTGTTTGGCTGTTCACAGTGTGAACTAGTCACGCTCCTGAACTGACACGCATGCGCGAAATGAACAATAAAGAAGATGGGCGTAAAATAATTCAGACAAATGTCAATCTAGAAGTGACGTAAAAGTTGTAACCGTGGTCTTCTTCACCCTGTGTCCCTGTGTCCCTGTGTCTCTGTGTCCCGTGTCCCTGTGTCTCTGTGTCCCTGTGTCCTTGTGTCTCTGTGTCTCTGTGTCTCTGTGTCTCTGTGTCCTGTGTCTCTGTGTCCCTGTGTCTCTGTGTCCCTGTGTCCCTGTGTCTCTGTGTCTCTGTGTCCCGTGTCCCTGTGTCTCTGTGTCTCTGTGTCTCTGTGTCCCTGTGTCTCTGTGTCCCTGTGTCCCTGTGTCCCTGTGTCCTGTGTCTCTGTGTCTCTGTGTCTCTGTGTCCTGTGTCTCTGTGTCTCTGTGTCCCTGTGTCCTGTGTCTCTGTGTCCCTGTGTCTCTGTGTCTCTGTGTCTGTCCTCAGGGTCCACGGCAGCCCGTCTACCTCGCCCTCGTCAGGACGCAGGGGTCGGCAGCTGCCACAAATCCCTGCAAAAACTAGCAGCATAGAGCAAGGTGTGTGTGTGTGTGTGTGTGTGTGTGTGTGTGTGTGTGTGTGTGTGTGTGTGTGTGTGTGTGTGTGTGTGTGTGTGTGTGTGTGTGTGTGTGTGTGTGTGTGTGTGTGTGTGTGTGTGTGTGTGTGTGTGTGTGTGTGTGTGTGTGTGTGTGTGTGTGTGTGCGTGCGTGCGTGCGTGCGTGCGTGCGTGCGTGCGTGCGTGCGCGTGTGTGCGTGTGTGCACTTGATGGATGCTATGACAATGTAAGTGAGCGAATGGTGTCACCCACTTCAGTCTTGATCCATTCAACATTATTGTGCTCAGCTGTCTTCTTCACTCTCCTGTCTTCTTCACTCTCCTCTCTGCTCCTCTCCTCTCCTCTCCTCTCCTCTCCTCTCCTCTCCTCTCCTCTCCTCTCCTCTCCTCTCCTCTCCTCTCCTCTCCTCTCCTCTCTCCTCTCCTCTCCTCTCCTCTCCTCTCCTCTCCTCTCCTCTCCTCTCCTCTCCTCTCCTCTCCTCTCCTCTCCTCTCTCTCTCTCTCCTCTTCTCTCTCTCCTCTCCTCCCCTCCCCTCTTCTCTCTCCTCCCCTCCCATCTTCTCTCTCCTCTCCTCTCTTCTCTCTCTCCTCTCCTCTCCTCTATTCTCCCTCTCCTCTCCTCTCCTAATTTCACAGTTACTTTTTTTGGGGTCCATTTAGGCACTAAATGATCACTATGTCCTTTTTTCCTCATGATTCCACAGGATTTTGACCCTCGCTGTAACCACTACAATGCCTAGTGATGTAGCTGAGGTGCACAACATGCTCCACCTAGTGTTAGGACTCCGCAACTGCATCCTGTCATCACATTGCAATTAGACTGCATTGACTTCTTTTCTCTCTCTCTCTCTCTCTCTCTCTCTCTCTCTCTCTCTCTCTCCTCTCTCTCTCTCTCTCTCTCTCTCTCTCTCTCTCTCTCTCTCTCTCTCTCTCTCTCTCTCTCTCTTCCTCTCTCTCTCAGCTCTTGCGGTGGAGGAGCGGTCCCGACAGCTGCCTATGAAAGTACATTCCTGCCGGCCTTCAGCCTCCCACGACCCAGAGACGGACCTCAAGACCAAACGGGAGGTCAGCAGCAGTCACTCTGATTGGGAATCAGAATTGATCTCAAGCCCCGCCCTCTTTTCCTCACGCTTCCAATCACAACTGTTGCTTTCCCTAAATGAATATCACATAATGCTGTATGCTGCATATCGTCGCTGGTGGAAGAAAACTTCGTACTCCATTTTTATTTATTTTTTATCAACTCAGTAGATCAACTCAGTATCAACTCAGTAGATCATCACACATATGTGTGTGGTTTTACAAAGTTTAAACAATGGGAAAGCATTAAACCGATCATCTGTCTAAACCTCGTAACTCTATTCGCCCTCAAATCTGTGTTCGTTTTTTTCATCTCCTGAAAATTTGGGTTTTTGGAGATACAAGGTTCTCTTCCACCAGCGATGATATCTGTTTGCTGTAACGTTTCCCATATTTAGACGACGGACAGGAGTTTCTAATAAACGCCCCTTTATTCCACCTCTCTCCAGATGTACGCAGAGCAGAGGCGTAGCAGTGACAACACGTCGGCCAGGTCGTCGGACAGCGATATGAGCGACGCGTCGGCCCTCTCCCGCGCCAGCAGTGCCTCCCGCCTCAGCAGCACCAGCTACATGTCCATCCAATCGGAGCGGCCCAGGGGACGCCTCAGGTGAGTCGTCGTTGGCTGATCTGCCGTCAGTCAAATGGATAGAGGTGTTTCATTGGTGTTTCGCCTCGGACCACGCACTGCAGTTTGGGGATGAGAGATGTTGTGTTTTTCACTTATCATAGACCTATTGCTGTACAGTATATACCCATATATATATATATATATATATATATATATATATATATATATATATATATATATATATATATATATATATATATATATATATATATATATATATATATATATATATATATGTGTATATTTATATATATGTGTATATTTATATATATGTGTATATTTATTCCTACCGTATATATATATTAGAGCTGGGCCGTTAACGGCGTTAACGTGCTGCGTTAACGCGAGACTAGTATCGCACGATAATATAATTGACGCCGTTAATCTTTTTCTCAACGTTGGGTCTGTATTGTCCTTAAATACTTGCCGTAGTTCACAGCTGTGGTGCCCGGAAGTGATTGCACGTATGTACCGGAGCTGTACTCAGAATAATGTGTTAAACTAAAGTAACTTTAGTGGTCCGGTAATCATTGTTATACAGGTGAGGTTAAGAAGTCCTCAGGATATAACACAATTCGGCGATGAGGACGTCTGAATCTGCGCAATGCAAGAAAGAAGAAGTCCGTTGAGAGCTTTGTTTACATTATTAACGTTAGCTTAGCGAGTTAGCATGTTAGCTCACGTTACTCGGGCGGCACTTGAAAACATCTACAAGAGGAGGAAATCCACTTTACACACTAAAGGAAGGATCGACTGGACTATTGTGAGTGTTTACAACAGAAATGGCTTGGGTTATTGGAAATATTGGACCGTTTGATGACAATCTGGAGCAATATGAAATGAAAATGGGAGACCCTGATGTTAGCATGTTAGCTCACGTTACTCGGGCGGCACTTGAAAACATCTACAAGAGGAGGAAATCCACTTTACACACTAAAGGAAGGATCGACTGGACTATCGTGAGTGTTTACAACAGAAATGGCTTGGGTTATTGGAAATATTGGACCGTTTGATGACAATGTGGAGCAATATGAAATGAAAATGGGAGACCCTGATGTAAACAAGACAAACGTCTTTCTCTGGTCTGCATCTCCTTAACAATTGTGTGTATTGAGCTGTACTAAGACTGTAGTAGCTGTTCAGTGTTCTCTTGGATGTGGACCTGAGACTGTAGCTGTTCAGTGTTCTCTTGGATGTGGACCTGAGACTGTAGCTGTTCAGTGTTCTCTTGGATGTGGACCTGAGACTGTAGTAGCTGTTCAGTGTTCTCTTGGATGTGGACCTGAGACTGTAGCTGTTCAGTGTTCTCTTGGATGTGGACCTGAGACTGTAGTAGCTGTTCAGTGTTCTCTTGGATGTGGACCTGAGACTGTAGTAGCTGTTCAGTGTTCTCTTGGATGTGGACCTGAGACTGTAGTAGCTGTTCAGTGTTCTCTTGGAGGTGGACCTGAGACTGTAGTAGCTGTTCAGTGTTCTCTTGGAGGTGGACCTGAGACTGTAGTAGCTGTTCAGTGTTCTCTTGGATGTGGACCTGAGACTGTAGTAGCTGTTCAGTGTTCTCTTCATTCATGGAACCGTTACACTGAGCTTGCACTGAATTTGTTGAGAAACCTGCTTCTGCAGCAGTCTGTGTGTGAGCAACCAGTCAGCAGCATTGTGAATTCAGAGATTCACTAAAAGACACATTGAGAGACAGGTTTGTGTGTGGATTAAGAAATGAAGGTGCACAGAAGAAACTACTGACAGAGAGTGATTTGACACTGGAGAGAGCTGTCAATATCAGTGTAACAATGTTAATGGCATCAAAGGAAGGGCACAGACAATTACGATAAATCTGGTTTTAAAAGAAACACTGGAAATTACAAAAAGAAGAGACATGTTCATTGCTGTTGAACAAGGAGATAGAACAGCTAGTGACTCATCAGATGAAGAGGAGAGGATAAATCTCCTCCTCCGGTCATTATTTGGGTAGAACACACATTTTGAATGCATTTGGCAGACCCTTTTTTTTTTTTTTTTTTTTAGCCATTTTAATCTAGATTAATTCCAGGATTGCAGGTAGATTAATCTAGATTAAAAAATTTAATCTATGCCCAGCTCTAATATATATCCATCCACATCTGTCTGTACATACCTGCATATAATCCTTTTTACACATAGATAGTAGATAGTATATCTATATCTGTACATATCCCCTACCTACTGGCCAGTATGACTAATACCATAGTGTCTTTATACCTGTATCACTGTACATATTAATACTACAACTCTGTACATACATCTGATTAGCACTGTACTCAGCAGTACTAAATGTATATATTTTATACCCAATTTAATCACCTGTATATTGTATATTACTATTGCACTTTACTGTTACATTTGCACTTATTTTCGTTGTACTGTACTTGTGCTGTATGATGACAATACATTTGAATCTAATCTAATCTAATCTATTGTATATGAAAGAAATGTATGATAATTACATTTTAGGAAACTCACACACACAATCTAAAGGATGGGGGTTTGTTCTATCATAATTTGTTTGTTTTAGCTTTTGTTTATGCATGCTAATCAACTTTTTTACCTGTTCGTTTTTCTTTCTGCATGCCTTTCACTGCACGTTTCTGTCCTTCTGCACCTTCATACACACACACACACACACACACACGCACACACACGCACACACACACACACACACACACACAACGGGGGAACCGTGAACAAACACACGGACTCAGGTCCAAGTCCTTAGAGGAGGAGAAGAAAGACAGGAGGATCTCGTGGGGGGTGAACAGTTCAGAGGAGGAGAGGAG
>NW_028169327.1:0-18746 GCF_963971535.1 Notolepis coatsorum | reverse complement strand
TGTCTGTCTCTCTGCTGTCTCTCTCAAAATAGTTTAAGTGGCTACTTGGCCCTGAGAGCGTTGCTCTCCGGTTATGCAGCTGGACCCTTCTCAAATCAGCACGAAAAAAGCTATAAGCTTATAAAACGATTTAATATGCTAAACTTAGTTTTAAATTCTTTAATTCACATTTGTTTATTTCATAGGAATTTTCCCGACATAATGCTACCTGCCCCGACCAGATCCGTGACTCCGTTGTGATACAGATGAATTATCTACTCAGAATAGTATAAGTGGCTATCTTTTATGTGTATTTTAGCTGCTGTAGATCACTGCAGGTATGTGCGTGCCGAACCTTTATTTCAGCTGGGACTGTACGTGTTTATTTGACGTTACTGTACAATATATGTGTGTATTAAGAGCCGGAGCTGTCTTTTATTGTAATATAATAATTATTCATATTAAAAATTATAATAATAATTTATAGGCTACCTATACCAACATCAAAATAGATTGTATGCCTCTACGAATCATATTAAAACATGCAGGTAGAAAATTTACGGATAACTTTAATCCCTGGGTATTAATCGAACGTTAAAAGAACGAAATGAAGAAAGGCATTCATATTCCAGCATGCATTAATGACACCAACGGGCAACGGCAAACAGTGGTTAACGGTCTTTATTAGTGTTTTGCGGTGTCCAGGCAGCAATGGTCTTTTAGGAAGTTAATAGATATAATATCCGACATCACTGTGTACATGTCTGTCAGCCTGTTGTGTATTTCTCCCATAACACGTTTTCGCTCGGTTTAGTAATTTTTCCACATTTCATGGGGGTGTTCATTACCGTATATGGTTAGTTACGGGCGGTTCTATATGCAAATACTTAAAATCGTGCACGAGCGCGGAGCGTAGAACAAGTGGCATTTATCAACACGGAGTACTTGCCGGTGTGCATGGGACACGTCTACACATGTGTGATAAATCCAGATTTTTTTTTGTGCGTACACACATTCTAAATTCTGTGCTTACGAACGAAAGTAGAACACTTTCTAAGAACTGTTGATAAATGAGGGCCCAGGACATTTACAACAAGCGGTGCATGGGTAAGGCTAAGAGAATTATCAACGACTCCAGCCACCCAAACAACTGCCTCTTTGAACTGCTGCGGATACCGGAGTCTCATGGCAAGCACAGAGAGACTCAGAAGAAACTTCTATCCCCAGGCCATCAGGATGCTCAACGAACAATAACACTATGTAACAACCATCAAATGCAACTCACAGCACACACATCCACACGCACACACTCACTTTAAACAAACAACTCCTGCAGCACCCACTTCACCCACTTTAGAACACCTAAACACACTTTATATTTATTGGTAAAGAATTTGCTCTACAACCCATACCTCATTACACCTTACTGTAAATTGTACCTAAACTGTACCTCATCCCATTTCTGCCTTGCACTGTATAGTATATTGTATATTATTATATTGTATAGTATATTGTATGGTAACTCAGTTACTTCTACTCTGCATTGAACATTGTATATATGTACATACTGAACACTTGTGTCTACGTACTTGACTTGACTTATTTTTTATACTTGCTATACTTTTTTTATACTTATCTACTTTTGTCTAGCACAGTCTCTGGAGCGTAACAGAAAGAAGCATTTTGTATAAAAGTATTCTGTGAGTCATTCCACCAATCCGGTCCGATTTGAGTCCCTCTGATGTTTTTAAGTGTCTTTTATCTAATCAGTTACCAAAATGTGCTTTGAAATGCTATTTATTTCAGTTGCAAGTCCTCTTTAATAAAGTGTAAAAACATTGCATGAATGTAATTTTTTTATTATGCATTATGTTGTTATTTCAGTTGACACCATTTTGATATAAATATTTGATATAATGTCCCTCGTGGCATTTCATGGAAATGTATTTGGGACCTAACCCTAACCCTATGACCAAGAAAATTTGTAAAAAGTCCATACTTTTTTCCATGAACATACACATCCATCTGTGCTGTTAATGCTGGTAATGATTTATTTAAAAATAATTAATAATTATTCATTCAAATAACATTATTCAGTCTGTCCCTCAGTAACCCTCAACCCCGTTACACTGAGCATTCTCCCCCCCACAAAAATAATGGTTAAATCCATAGAAGCATGTGAAACAGGAAGTGACAACTTTGAAGTCTTTTGGAAAACACAACACCAGGAACAGGCAAGTAGCTACCTCATTATACTATGTTTTCAGTCATTTATCATGTAATATTATGGTAGTCAAGCATAATTACTCAACACTGTTACTTGAAAAAAATATAGCAAACTATTACTTGTGAATATGATCTTTGTTATTAAAAAAATGTAGATGCTTTCTTAATATCATGCATGCCATGTGCTCTCCTGGTATTCACCACATGTGGAGTAGCAACCATTTTGTGCAAAAAATCACAACCCTGTTACACTCAACCCTGTTACGTTTGAATGTAACGTTTGAATGTAACAGGGTTGTGAGATTGTAACAGGGTTGTGATTTTAACACTGATTTTGAAGTATACAATAATAGTTAAATTAATTATTGAGCTTTTTCAACATGCTTATGCCACATACATATTAATTGTAATGTGAATGTTGCTGTGTGTGTGTGTGCTCACATGTTACCCTAGACTCAACCCTGTTACAGCTACATGTTTATTAATTATTTCTTTAAGTTTATGAAAAACAAATTCAACTTTTGAATAATTTTGTTTGAAACGTTTAGAGCAAACATAAGAATGGTCGATTTTAGTTCAAAATCTGAGGTCAAATCACATTTCTGGTGAAAAAGCTTGCGGCCGCTGTCAAAAAAAGGCAAATTTCAGGGTTCAGAATAGCAAAAGTGTAGGATTTTATGTAATTTTTAGACGAGCAATTGTAGAAATGGTGTGAAGGACATCTAATTATTATAGAAATGTTGACTTTAGCACAAATACATATTTTAATCTTATTCAGAGAGCTTTCCAGAGTGTCCGTAACGGGGTTGAAGAATAATGGTGTCCATCATACAATAATGACCAAAAATAATAGATATTTCATGCCTGAGATGGGAAAATATATTTTTCTGGAAGTTAAATATGTCATTCATCTTGAGTGGTGTTCAGAGAAGTAATACCTCTTGGTAAAAAAAAAATCCAAAAGTCCAAATCGGACTGGATTGGTGGAATGACTCCTGTAATTCTGTATGACAACTAATAAAGAAACTTGAAACTTGAACTTGGAACTATTGACACTCTACGCCCCAACAGCTCTACTGAGCTGCTCGGATGCCAGTGAAGTAACAATTTATGTTCATAGGGCCATTGATTTAAGATTAAATTCAAACTAGCTAGATAAATAATATTAATATGTGGACTTTAGACACATTTGTTTCCAGCCTAAGAAAGACATACTATATGTTGTTAACTTGCCACACCCCATGGGCTGGAGGACACAATCCCCCAGACTGACCTAATCAGTCACACACTAGTTTCATGTGACACACACACACACACACACACACACACACACACACACAACACATACACACGCACACAAACTGGTTTTAGAGCAATCTGATCAAACACACCCCATGACCAATTGTTCGACGACCCACACACTCTCAGCATCAGAAACCCACCCATCCAGTTGGCCAGTAGTGGTAGCAAATTACAGAACAGTATTAGATTTGGGTTGAGCACATAATATATAAGGCAGTCATATTGAACTGAGACACACACTCGACAGAACCAAGTTGTCTGTGTCAGGATGGACCACTGTTGCTGTATAACCTATGCTTGTATGCTGAATTAAATCACCTTCTTCATCAACTGAGCCATTGCCTCTGAAAACCACCTCTAGTCTGAATTCTTCTTGAAACCAGCGCCCACTCTCATCTAATGATACTTCAAATGGTGCTGAAAATCCAGGGACGCAAAAAGCAGATCCTGGTTAACTTTTTTCTTCACAAACTTGAGAGGGTAAGTGGAGAAATTATGTTAAACAGGAGATGTTGGCGTGATTCAGGGACAATCAGAAAATGGAGGAAATGCGCTAATTTCAAGAAAGAAAAACCAGAGGAAAAAGGTTGGTGTATTTTAAAGCACACAGAATGAGTTGAAAAAAGCACAGTAAAAGTCTATCTTTAAAGTTATCTCGTTTTAGGCGTTTGGCCAACATAGTAAGCAAATAGTATATATTAGGTTAATTGCAATTGGAGTGGGCCGCATATGTGCGATGTTAAAAAATAAAACAAAGTCTAAATAATTACAATTGGAGTGGGCCGCAGATGTGCGATGTTAAAAAATGAAACAAAGTAAATAATTACAATTGGCGTGTCAGCCGTATGATTAGTATACGAAGTTAATATAGATATTACTATGAAAACGAGGGAAATAACATTGCAATTCGCATGTAATGTGTAGTCTACTGAACTTAGGAAGTGGATTTTTAGCGATTTGGAAAATACAGTCATCACTAGGGTGGATTGAGAAATTACGTTAAATACATGCATAAGCCTGGTAGCTCCGGTAATGTATGTAGTCAAATGTTTAGGGAAATTGGATAGGTTAATTGCGATTGGAGTGGGCCGCAGATGTGCGATGTTAAAAAATAAAACAACGTCTAAATAATTACAATTGGAGTGGGCAGCAGATGTGCGATGTTAAAAAATAAAATACTATGATGAATGAAAAATCACATTACAGGGCGAAGGAGAATGAGAAGAGAATTGAGATCCGGATATTGTTATACTTGTTGGCCAGGAAAAGACGTTTTCTTGGGTCGATAAGAAGGTGAAATGCACTTAATAAATTTAATCCTTTTTAATAAGGTGGCGATATTACATGTGTTATGTGTAAGAGCTACTTCCGGTATCGCGGACAACGGAGAATGTGTTTGAATTACGACACTTATCATTGGCTATGTGCTGCGTGACTGGTAGTAACATGAATTCTCATTGGTCCAAACGATCTAATGGTGAATCAGCACATGCACAAAATGAGTGGATGACGTCAGCACCGCTAGTTCCCACGGGAGAATAGGTTTCATTGACAAAAATGACTAGTAGCGTTGACGTGCTGTATCAACGTAGCAGAGAAGGAAAATATGTTTGGATAATGTTGGACAAATGTTTTGTATGTATAACCCGTGGGGGGGAACTAAAGTATGATTTGAGCAATATGCTTACAAATGGAGTTGCTTCTGGGTGGAACATCCGGGGTTTACAGTGAATGGAGCAGTTGACTTTGAGCGTTTGCACAGAATGAATGAAGAAACAAATGAAGTATGTGAAGAATGATTGTTTACATTTAAAACGCACGGTTTTCGCTTACAATATACAAGTTATTGTCATTGATAAAACGCTAAACTTCCAGTTCACTTCCGGGGTGGGCGGGAGATGTGTAGTTGAGGAGAGAATGTGTTTTGATGGCATATCATTACTATATGAATGAAAGAAAGAAACTAATACGGTTCATTTGTCTCGGAATGTCACTAAGACCAAGGCTGATTCAAATAGCATTACTCAATTGAATATATGTTTGCAAAACAATTAGAAATGGGGTATAATAAATTACATACCAATAAGTGTAAAATATATTGTATGGGGAATAGATACACATAACAGTTAAAGGGGTGGCTGTAGTTCAGTGGCGGCCGGTACATTCTTCTCCATGGGGGGCGCTATACCAACATTTTGCAAACATGTACCACGCATTGGCGAATATTTAATTAGGTACAACTATCACCATTGCCATCAATCAATATATGATCACAGTCAGTCAAATGCAGCCAATCAGAGAGAGAGAGAGAGAGAGAGAGAGAGAGAGAGAGAGATGAGAGAGAGAGAGAGAGAGAGAGAGAGAGAGAGAGAGAGAAAGAGAGAGAGAGAGAGAGAGAGAGAGAGAGAGAGAGGAGAGAGAGAGAGAGAGAGAGAGAGAGAGAGAGAGAGAGAGAGAGAGAGAGAGAGAGAGAGAGAGAGAGATATCGCAACTCTACCTTGTTAAGTTGAACTTGAACGCACAGTGGTCCAGCAGGCAGAAGGGCTTGATAAAGTATATCCACTCCACTGTCCAGACTGTGTTGATGTCCATCCATGTCCACACTGCATCACATATATAGCTTCTTGTTGTTAGCCAACAAGTACTGTGTGAGTGACAAGCTGAGTCTTTGCCCATTTCCGCGTCGAACAGCCTGCAAACTACCTGGCGTTCCTATCGCCCTGCTCTAAGACAAACTCTAACCTTACCAACTTTGAAAGAGTGCCTAAGCTTAACCGTCGAAAGAACTTGCCGTCACGCTCTAAGACAAATAGCTGCATCACAACAACACAACAGCTAGCATAGAGTAACTATCTACAGTACTAACCAGAAACTAGCGTCCGCCAATCAGAGAGAGCGTCTCCGCGAAATGCGCTACGGAAAACTGACGTCGGCCAATCAGAGAGCGTCTCAGAGAAATGCGGCTACGGAAATTATAGACGCTGCTTGCTTAGACCGCTTCAAATCGCGCCCGGCTTCCATCATAATACATAATATTTCAACACACAGCGCGTTACGCACTGATTGGCTGCGACGGATACAGAGATGAAACCAGTGCACGCTAAGCGCTATTGCGTCTAGCCCGAGAGAAATGCGGCTAGGAGAATTGCGGCTACGGTAACGGAACGTATTCTCTATCAGACAGTGAGTCACTTCCTGTTCAGGAAAACGATTATTTATATTTGATATATTAACGTTATATTGTGTATTGGAAACACAAACATACTTAAAATGAGTAAATATTATTCATTTTAAACATGTTTATATTATTTATAGGGCTAGAAAAAAAAGCACCGCCACTGCTGTAGTTACTAATATGTACTTCAGATTGACTGGATTAAGGAAGCTATTATATTACAGGGATTAACAAAATGAATTCTCATTGGTTCAAACGAAACACATTACAGGGAAGCGGAACGTTTCTCATTTGGCAAATGGGGGAGAGGTTTTACTAACGGACTTCAGTTGCAAAACTGAAGCTTTGATTAGAAATAGATACACTTCTTTGTGAAAAGACAATGAATGTGGGCGGAATAGAATGAAGGACTAAATTGCAATTTGTTGTGTGTATGTGAGAACAATGTGTAGAGACGGCAGGTAATTACAAGAGTTGCTAGAGAGCCCGACACACTGAAAATGCTGCTAAAAATTATTGAGGAAATTTCGTTTTTCACCACAAGGTGGTAACAAATCACAACAAGTCATTTTAAATCCAATACAATGGTTTGATTTTATAAGGTAAATACGCTGCCTATGCTACAAAGAAAATAGATCTGTCCAATAGAACATTACTCTACATGTTAAATGATATGGAAGTAAAAAATAGTTACAGATAAATAGATCACATTTAGTACACAAATATCGGATATATACATACAGAGTATCAGGTTAAAACTCACACAGCTAACACATACAAGACACTTGATGTTGGGAGAGATTAGTTGTTTTAGACTTCAGAAAATACATTTAAATTAGAGAACTATGATCAAAGTGGAAAATGTATGGGACAAGTGTTGAATGTATATTTTATTGGTTTTTATTGATATTTTTACTGTATCAAAGGGGGCATTCGCTCTTTAGAACTATGTAGATTTTTGCTTATAAAGAAATTCCTTTGCTGTTAAATTTGGAAAATATGAAATGAAAGTGCACTTCAACTCATAGAGGCCTTTACTACAATTTAACAGAAATAGGGAAAAGATTGTTAGCAACGTCTGCTGGTAGGGTAGGGTAGGATATTGTACTAGTAGGAGGAACTTTGGGGATTTAGTCAAATAAAATTGTTGCTTCTATGAAAATCAAGTGTTTAGAAGTGTGTTTGAATTCCATAGCTTCAACAAAGACTTAAATTGGTTTATATTATATGGTTAGAAGTGTTTTTAAGATCCAGTCTCAGAGTTTAGGGGTGGGGCAAAGAAGGATTTGTGAGTGGTTACTAAGCTTATAATGTTAAGTAAGGTGAGAACGGAAGAATGGGGCAACTTGCATACTTATGAATGACTGCGGGAGGTGTGACCTGTTGAGGATGCAGGCGCTAACAGAAAAGAATACTGATGTGTTTAGATGTGTTTAGATTCAATAAGTGAATAATGAAGGAAGAAATGATTCTGTGAGTGAAATCGATTAATGTTTTAATGAGAGACAATGGTTTATACCAGTATGCTAGTTAAGACAACACGTTTTTTGAAAAGTATATATTAAGGGAATGTTTTGAATATATTTAATGCAAATGTAGGTAATACACTGCATTAGAACATTTTAGATATACTCAGTACGTTTGACTTTGTGCATATACTGTAGGCTAACAAATCAGCTTGATATAAGTAAATTTACGTATTAAATACATACATTAAATACATACATACACATAACACCCATATTTATATTTATAAAACACAAGACACATAAAAGTGTACTCCCCTTCACTTCATCAGTACATTTAAAAATCAGAGCTACCATTGGACACACATAAACACATAGAAACGCGTGATTTTGTAAAGTATAAGTGAGGGGCATTTGAATAGGAACCAGAAACGATTGAATATATTCTATTTGTTTTTATTGATGGTTTAGATAATGTGTGCTCTTGTTATTTGACTATGTTGTTGTGTAACAGTGTGTTGTGTAACTGATTTAGTGTTATTTTAATTTTAGATATAATTGTTAGTACTGGAGCAAAGTGAATTGATCAATGCAACTATTTAGTTTCACTAAGCTTGTAATGATAGGAGACAGACACAGACTCTGCTATAGTTTGAAAAATATTCCACCCAAGTTGTGAAATAATCCTCACTTGTAAATGAATGGATAGTCCAGTCGTGTCTTCACCGAATTAACTTGTATATCTGACTATATTCAATATCCAAACTGTCATAATTATCATAATCTATGAAAAAAAAAAAAAATCCTCCAAATGGTTTATTGGATGCCTGTTGTGAGTCCACATCAAATTATGGCATTCAGTTTAAAACAGTAGGTACTGTACAGAGATTGTGACTTACAAATAGATGGAATTATAAATAGATAGATAGATAGATAGATAGATAGATAGATAGATAGATAGATAGATAGATAGATAGATAGATAGATAGATAGATAGATAGATAGATAGATAGATAGATAGATAGATAGATAGATAGATAGATAGATAGATAGATAGATAGATAGATAGATAGATAGATAGATAGATAGATAGATAGATAGATAGATAGATAGATAGATAGATAGATAGATAGATAGATAGATAGATAGATAGATAGATAGATAGATAGATAGATAGATAGATAGATAGATAGATAGATAGATAGATAGATAGATAGATAGATAGATAGATAGATAGATAGATAGATAGATAGATAGATAGATAGATAGATAGATAGATAGATAGATAGATAGATAGATAGATAGATAGATAGATAGACACATAAGTGTTGATTGCAATATTATAATACAGAAGAGATATAAAACAATCACAAGTGGCGACTGAGTTGAGAGGGTAACTAATTTACATATATTGACAATAACTACTCCTATGGGAGGTGTGAAAACTTACTTATGCGACGGTTTGGCTTGACAGAAGAGAGGAGAAATTACTTTAAGGAAAACTATATGTCAGATGAAATGGTTTATGATGTGTTCAATAATGCTGTGCTGAACATACTTGTGACTGTACTAACCAATTATATTGTGCTGATTATGTGTCTAGGTGAACATATGTTTGGTTTACATTGCATGTCAATGAAGATAATATGCTCAAAATTCCGATTTCTGTGCTCATCAGAAATATAATTAATTTAGAAAAAGTTTGTTTTGCACATAGTAAACAATCGTTTAGGTCAGTATAATGTTTTCACAGTAGGAACTTGTGGCAGGATTGACAATGCAAACTATCTATGTGTCATTTTATAGTTAAATAACTGCTATGCATTCATTTGGCAACATTGTATACTTTAAGATTATTATTTTAGATTATTGGAAATGTTTATTTCACATTATAACAGAAGAAATTCTGGCTTTCTTTTAAGTAATATAATACTGTATATTCATATTTTAAGTCTGGCAACAGAAGTGTATACATGACATGAATGGTGTGGAAGTGGTTATTGGAGTTTAAAATGTTTTATTGATGTGTTATTGGAGTTTAAAATGTTTTATTGATGTGTTATTGGAGTTTAAAATGTTTTTATTGATGTTATAATGTATGATTGTTTATCCCACTGTGCTAATTAAGCTGGTTCTTGATTTGTTTAGTGGATTATAGTATTCAACAAAAAATGGGGGTAATGGTCCTATGGGATGACTGTTCTTGTTTTGTAAAATGATAATATTATGAGAATATTATGATCAATGCTATGTTTCCAGGTACACTTTTCAGGTGTGTTGGGTTGATAAGTTGGTAAGTGGTTGTGACATCGACTTGAAGTCAACCAGGTGTAGACCCCGGATTTTTTTGTTTGTTTTTAACTGAATATTAAGATCAAATCAAATATTCCCAGTAGGGAAATATAGATACTGTAGTAGCCCGTTGTGAAAACTACCAATCATGGATTTTCCTTTTTGCTACAGTGTTTCTGATCAACTCTTGCTGTGGCAGTAAGGAAAACGTAAGAGAGGATGGTATGGTGGACAATTTTGATGTCTCCCACCTGTACAGCCTGGCCAAGCTGCACAGATGGGAGAGAGGAAAATTGTCACCGCAAGTCAAAGAGAGGATATCAAAATGGACGGTTGATTAATCCGGATGCCTACAACCAGGGGCGTACATTTGGTATGGCAAGGTATGGCACTCGCCATACCTTGGCAAATAAAAATGTAAAAAAAAAAAATCAATTTTTTATGTTGATTTAGAATTCGAATGTCAACATTATGAACGAAGCTTCGAACTATTCGGTACAGCCCTAGCATGTTTTGATATTGTCAATTATCTCACTTTTACTAGGTGACTTTTGCTGTGACTAACTGAAATATGCCCAAAAAATAAGGAAAATGGACATAGGGACGTTTTTTTTATCAAAGGGCAGCAGAGACAAGTGATACAGGGACACAGGTAAGGTCTGGCTTAGTGATTATAATAGTGCAATTCAGCATTCAGTAACCCATACTTTTTGTAAATGTGTTTTTTATACTACATTCTGTTGAACACACACCTCAAAACCGTACCTAAGGAAAATTGGCTCAATTGCAAGAAAAGTAATAGACAGTTATGATATTACATTCTGCATAATTCGTATGCAAAATATTGTGGTTCCCTGCTTTAGTCTGTTGACACATTTCTATACTAAAAATGCTTGTGTAGTCCTGTGTCATACCTAAATGTCATATAACTGAATTGTATAGAAACAACTCACCAAAAGTGACTATTGCACAACTGATTTGACAAAAAAATCCACCAACGGGGGGGAAACCCCCCCTTCACCCCCCGCCCCCCCTTCACCCCCCCCCCCCACCCCCCTCCTTGTCATACCTTGTCTTTTACTGAAAGGACGCCACTGCCTACAACCTGTCAAAATTATGACAACTAATAGACAGAAGAAATGCAGAAGTAGTCCAAATATTTTATGCTAAATCATTCTAACCTTGAAGAAGCCAGTAAATGAGTTCTGAAACAAGGGAAGGAGAGCCAACGTAACCTTGAAGAGGCCAGTGAATGGTTTCTGAAACAGGGTAAGGGGAGCCACATTGGGAAATGGATGAGGTCCTATAACCTGCCAAAGTTACGGCGACAATGCAAGATTGCACACAAAATTCCATGGGCAAAAAGTGAGAGACTATATTAGGAATGTTATGAATAACCAAAACATGTGAATAATTTGTTCTTTTTCTGAGAAAATACAGGTGGAAGTGGCCAGTGGACTAGAAGTATCTTAGATTAGTTTAGAAAATAGGGAACGAAATCCAGGTGCAGAACGAACCAGCATGCTATATGAACGAGAAGACGACAACGAAAACAAAACAGTATCTTTATATTTCTATCACAAATTCTCTCAATAAAAATAATGTTAAAAGAACAACATTTATGTTAAATTTAGAAGAAATTTGTTCCGAAATTACAGTTGTATATATAGTAAAACATGTCTCTTTTTGCCTTGTTCTGCTTCACAGCGTCTCGCCGGGAGAACGGAGTCTGTGACAAACGTCCATCGAGTAAAAAAAAAGGTAAAGAAATATATATAACAGATCAAGAGACAGCGACAACGGGTACGCTGAAAACAGGCCGGTATGGAAGAATGATAATGAATTAATTCATTATATAGCCAAAGACGGGTAAGACTGCACGGAGAAAAACCAGCGGCAACCTAAGGCAGGCACATTCACGATTACAGGAGCCGTAAAAATCACTGTGAGCAAAGACTCACTGAAAGAGTAAACACAAAGAAAGGGAGGTGAAGAGAGTGAAACACAGAAATTGCAATGGGGTGCTGAGGACACTATCAACACCAAATAGTGACATCTCCAGACTCATAGCTCTGAACTACTAATCCACCAGACAAAGTGAATACGAATTCAAAAAAGCTTGTGGGATGAAAAATGCAAAAAGCGTTCCTGCAATTAGGTTAGCGCAAAACGGGCTAACTAGAATCATATTGACTGAAAATGTTTAATGGCAGGAGAGAAAAAAATAAATACACAACACACAGAGAGTAAGGCCACTTGAGATTTGACACACATAAGTGAAGAAACAGGACACAGTGATAAGTTAATGGAAATAGAAAGAAATCAAGAAGGTTTGTCGCTGACCCCATTTGCCTGGTGGGAGCTGATGGAAAGAGTGCACAGGAAAAGAAAGGTAAGTACAACACAAGTGAAATAATAGAAAATTAAGACAAGGTAAAGAAATTAGGAAATATAAACTAACTTAAATAAAAAGCACAATAGACATAGTATACAATTCAAAATAACATAGAATTAGTAAATAGGCCAGGTCTGTGCAACTGAGCTGAGGTAATCAAACAGACACTAGAATACACTAATCAGAATAAAATAACACTACAGATGGACCATGTATTGTTGAAGACGGGTACAATTAATTTTAGAAACAATAAGTAGGAAATAAGAACGTTGAATCAGAAACTATTCTATAAGCAAATGGACAACAGAAAAATGATTTTAAATGTATGGAGAAATAACTAAAAATATAGATTAATTAGCTAAATAAATAGTTAAACAGGGCTGAATTCTCAGACCGTATGTTGGTGGAGAAGAGAAACAATCTGGAATAAAAAGTGAAATTATAAAACTGAACATTTAAGAAAGGAAAACCAATTAAGAAAAAGCACACACACAAGGTTGAATCAGAATATGAAATTAGCTGTACTATAGTTAGTTAAGTATTGTTTTTATGAACATAGAGTGAGAATAGATAGATTAGGGAACAACTAACATGGCCAAGGAGTCTCTACAAATGATGTGTCCACAAGGAAACTACACAGAGCAGAGAGAAGGCGATCCTCCCAGGCAACCATGCACAGAGGTTCAATGACCCAACACGCTAACAGGGGATGACAAAAGCGTGTCAAGAGAGGTGGAGCCAGTGACAAGAGAGGTGGAGCTATATACCACATCGCATCAGAAACTCCGGGGGGCCGAGACGACCTGGTGATCCTGCAACAATTGGCACGATCGCCCACGTGGTCCCAGGGTGGCACACTGCACCAGACAACAGATGACAGACAGCAAAGAGGCTGTCATTGGGAGCAGCCCTCAGCCAGAAAGACCATCGGCGGAGAACAACGGTGGAGATCGAGGGCATGGCAGAGATGAGACACCTGACCGACAGCTGTCGGGAGAAAGAGAGGAGGACGGAAAACGAGGGCTTCACTACATTGGATTCTGACGACACACCTGTCAGAGTGCAAAGACATCGAGAGGCCATAGGCCACAAAGAATGACAACTAGACCCAAAAGATACAGCGAGACTTGATGAAAAATCAAGGAAGGCTCTATCCCTATTGAGGGGGGTAAGATTCACCTCTCAAGAAACAAGAGAAGTCTAAAAAAAATATATATATATATATATATATATTGTTATGAAATTTCATATTTTAAAAAAAAATTATTATAAAATGTATATACTCGCCACTGACATTCCAAAGCGCCGGTCAGGGCCCAACAATGGGGTACCACATTGCCACATCGGGTACCAAGGGACCAGGGAGGAAGCCCAGCTCTCACGGATTGAGAGCTCCGGCCAACGCACTGGCCAGACGGAGGAATCAGGGGGAGGCATCACAGGCTGCCATCCAACCGGGGTTCCGAGCCCCGCCCACACAACAAGCTGTCATCCGACCAGGATTCCGAGCCCCGCCCAAACATCAGGCTGACATCAGACAGAGGCACCGCACCTCTCCCACATGCCCCAAGAGAGGAGGAAGTTTTGTGTGCCAGGAGACGATGCTTGATTGCCGTGCATGGCAAAACACAATGTAAGAGAAACAAAATACTATATTTCTCTTAAAGAGAGGAGATGGACAGATGGACTACAAACACTACAAAATGAACAACAGATGACCAGCAAGACCAGATCGTGAAGAAGACCAACGGCAAAGATCGACCACCAATTTTTATTTAAAATCTTTACAAATTCAATTTGTCAAATGGACTATAATTCGTTTACTTATTTCTTGGACTATTATTTCTTGTATTATTTCTATTGTTAACATTCGTTCTTGATTTCCTTTCTTTATTATCTTTCCCGATATTATTCTTAGTATTATTAACTTGATTGGTAGTTCCTTCTGTTTATTTTTTATTATTATTATTTCTGTTATTATGAATTTTAGAAATGACTCTTCTGATTAATATTAATTTTCATTTAAAAAATGTCTAGGAACACTGAATATAAATGTTATCTTACTATTGATAGGTTACATACATTGAAAGATATTAATGGTTTAATTTAGTTAAGCTAAATATAGGAATAACTTAAAAATAACGGTAACCAATATGGAAAAATACAAATTAGGATATGAGATTAAAACATAAATTATTCTTCTTGTGTGGATCCTATTGATCCACAAGAGAGGAATGAAGTAACAATTTATGTTCATAGGGCCATTGATTTAAGATTAAATTCAAACTAGCTAGATAAATAATATTAATATGTGGACTTTAGACACATTTGTCTCCAGCCTAAGAAAGACATACTATGTTGTTAACTTGCCACACCCCATGGGCTGGAGGACACAATCCCCCAGACTGACCTAATCAGTCACACACTAGTTTCATGTGACACACACACACACAAACGGATTTTTAGAGCAATCTGATCAAACACACCCCATGACCAATTGATTGACGACCCACACACTCTCAGCCATCAGAAACCCACCCATCCAGTTGGCCAGTAGTGGTAGCAAATTACAGAACAGTATTAGATTTGGGTTGAGCACATAATATATAAGGCAGTCATATTGAACTGAGACACACACTCGACAGAACCAAGTTGTCTGTGTCAGGATGGACCACTGTTGCTGTATAACCTATGCTTGTATGCTGAATTAAATCACCTTCTTCATCAACTGAGCCATTGCCTCTGAAAACCACCTCCAGTCTGAATTCTTCTTGAAACCAGCGCCCACTCTCATCGAATGATACTTCACCAGTGAGGCTGTGGTTATACTGGGCCGCTCCCAGGTTTCAGAGTGTGTATGTGATTAACTCTTCCCAAAGCTGTTGCTTTAAATAAGAATGTGTTCAACTTACACGGTTAAAGAAAAGGGTTAAAAAAACGTGGACTGTGGTTTTCCATTCAAAACCACAAAGCTGCTGAGATTTTCCCCTTCTTTCCTTTATTCCTTCACATCTCCCCTCATCCCTCTTTCTTCCCTCGCATCTTCCCTCATCCGTCTTTCCTCCCTCCACATAAAAGAGTAGAATATGGCTAACATGCTGCTAATTCAGAAAAGGTTTGTCTCCTCCTTTCAAGTCTCACCGCTCAATATCCTGTTTGAGAAGGAGAGCAAGGAGAGAAACGTGCACGCGAGTGTGCAAGACCATGTGTGTGAGTGTGAGTGTGTGTGTGTCAGAGAAAGTATAAGGAGTCTTGACAGGATCTCAAATCAGTACTTGTGTTCTTGTTTGTACTGTATAATCAATAGCAATACAAGTGTGTGTTTGTGTAATGTATGTATCAGGCCACCTTTCACCTACATGTCTGCTTGTTACAACATCAGGCTGCCTATATGGCTCACTTCCCCCTCTCCTTATCATGTGACCTTCTTTAAGTCTTGTGATTGGCCCAGATATATTGACCTTGTTAAAGCTATCTAGGTTCCATAATGGCTTACTGCGCTTGCCA
This sequence comes from Notolepis coatsorum, assembly GCF_963971535.1. Taxonomy (NCBI): domain Eukaryota; kingdom Metazoa; phylum Chordata; class Actinopteri; order Aulopiformes; family Paralepididae; genus Notolepis; species Notolepis coatsorum. The sequence goes on along the minus strand of NW_028169327.1, from coordinate 2,404 downwards.
AGGCTAGCCTAAAGCTTGTTATAGCATTAGCATTAGCTAACACCTGAGATCCAAATAGGCCTATAGCCTAGACTACACAGCCTGTATGCTAAACTAACCTAATTGACTTAGCATTGATCTGTGGGGCATGGCTTCCAAATGACCCGGAGGTCATAAAAAGGTTTACAAAGGGTTAAAGAAAGGCATAACTCCAGAACTTTAATTGATAGAAATAGCATTCCCATTCAGTCTATTCAGATCAACATTCTTCAATGTTGTCTCGGTGTCTGGTACACTTAAGATGGAAGCCTGATAATTTTTTATAGTGTTTTCTTGACAATTCATATTTGATTTGGTACACATGGCTCTGAAAGCTGATGTGTCACCATTACTTGTTCTTCACTACATAAACATTCCAGCTTTTTGAGTCAAATGCCATGTTTACACAGGAAACCATTCTAATCTCATTGACAACAATAACAAATATTCTGTGGCAACCATATTATTGTCCAGCCCCCCACCCTCTCTCTCCTCTTTCCACCCAGGTCCTGCAGATGGCCTTGTGTGTCTCCCTTGTTCATTGTGAAAGATATCTCTGGTTTTCATTATGGTTATAACAGAAAGTACGTAAAGTACGTAGGTAAACACATTTTGCTGTGATGCACCTACAGTAGCTCATGGAATTAACTCCAACAGTCCTTAAAGCTTGAGATTCTCCCCTCTATTGCAGAGTTTAAAACCTTGATCTCCAATCATTGTCTGCTTCAGTGTGTTCTCATAGTGCATGTGATGAAATGACAACACCCACTCCTTTAGAGTGGCACTTAGAAATAGACTAGTGAACAAAACATATAATCCTTCTGTAAAATGTAATTTCCCCTGTCACCAAGTTTGCACGTTTAAGGACAGAATTACTGGTAAATGGAAAAAGAAAACACTTCATTTTCACCATAGGCGTGGGGGAAAAAAAAACAGAGATGCTTTGAGATGTTTTTTATACGACAAGATAATGACAAACACTGAGAGGTCTATTCAGAGAACATTCTCTGTGTGGAGCCACTTTGCTGATCTCTGCTCTACCCAAGCAATACTGTCCTTACATTTCAAGGTAAATACGGTAAATGCACGACCCAAGGCAAGCAGGCCAATCACAGTGCTTTGCGGCACCATGTTGCATTACAGTATGTGTTTTGGAGAGGTGTACATTAGCTCTGCTGGCAGCCTCTGCCACCTACACCAGGAATCTCCAGAAGAGCTCCGACGCAATTTGGAAATTCGACTCTGAATTACACATAAGACTGAAGGTATGACAATATAGCTATAAGCATGCAGAGCTGTTGAGAGAATTCATGTTGATATGACTAGTTACTAGATAATGTTTATTGGGCAGATTATCATGTTTCTGTTACTTTCTTGTCTCCAGAATGTAGGATGTTCTTACAGTACTTACTTGTAAAGTATGTGTTTATTTGAATGTTTATCTATTGTTTTGTGTTTCTGTATTTTATTTTATGTGCTTGTTTTTTTTACACTTGGATGGAAACACGGATGTCTATCTGCCACTTTGATCTCTATCTCTGTTCCTGTCCTCTGTCTGTCTGTCTGCAACACGGTCTCTATCTCTGTTCCTGTCCTCTGCCTGTCTGTCTGCAACACGGTCTCTATCTCTGTTCCTGTCCTCTGCCTGTCTGTCTGCAACACGGTCTCTATCTCTGTTCCTGTCCTCTGCCTGTCTGTCTGCAACACGGTCTCTATCTCTGTTCCTGTCCTCTGCCTGTCTGTCTGTCTGCAACACGGTCTCTATCTCTGTTCCTGTCCTCTGCCTGTCTGTCTGCAACACGGTCTCTATCTCTGTTCCTGTCCTCTGCCTGTCTGTCTGCAACACGGTCTCTATCTCTGTTCCTGTCCTCTGCCTGTCTGTCTGCAACACGGTCTCTATCTCTGTTCCTGTCCTCTGCCTGTCTGTCTGCAACACGGTCTCTATCTCTGTTCCTGTCCTCTGCCTGTCTGTCTGCAACACAGTCTCTATCTCTGTTCCTGTCCTCTGCCTGTCTGTCTGTCTGCAACACGGTCTCTATCTCTGTTCCTGTCCTCTGCCTGTCTGTCTGCAACACAGTCTCTATCTCTGTTCCTGTCCTCTGCCTGTCTGTCTGCAACACGGTCTCTATCTCTGTTCCTGTCCTCTGCCTGTCTGTCTGCAACACGGTCTCTATCTCTGTTCCTGTCCTCTGTCTGTCTGTCTGCAACACGGTCTCTATCTCTGTTCCTGTCCTCTGCCTGTCTGTCTGCAACACGGTCTCTATCTCTGTTCCTGTCCTCTGCCTGTCTGTCTGCAACACGGTCTCTATCTCTGTTCCTGTCCTCTGCCTGTCTGTCTGCAACACGGTCTCTATCTCTGTTCCTGTCCTCTGTCTGTCTGTCTGCA
>NW_028169328.1:0-14936 GCF_963971535.1 Notolepis coatsorum | reverse complement strand
CCCCTCCCTCTCCCTCCACTCTATTCTCTCTCTCTGTCTCGCTCCTCCTGTCACTCTGGTCAGAGTGATGACTCACTCTCGCTGGGCCTCACACACCTGCTCAACAGTCAGGGGGCGCGGCTTCTTCTTCTGCACGTCTCTTCTGCACACTGTCCCCCTTTCACTGCCACACGGCAGCCGGTTAACCTGCTGTGACAATGATGCTAATGATGGAGCATCGCCGTCGGTCGTGTGATAGTAAAGGGTTAACCTTCTGTCGTGTGGCAGTGAAAGGGTAAAAACGTGCACAGGGGATGGTCAACACAGACAATCGGGTCTATACACGTTAACAGTAGATAGATAGATAGCTAGCTAACTCATTTTACTCATGATTCCTCTCTCTCTCTCTCTCTCTCGCTCTCTCTCTCTCTCTCTCTCTCTCTCCTCTCTCTCTCACTCTCTCTCTCTCTGCAGTGAGTGACAGCTGTTTTCGGAACCTCGCGGAGGACGCAGTGGCATCAACCTCAAAGATCTGTTCCATGACCCCTCCCTGTGAGTACGAGGCCCCCGTTAGATGCTATAGTCTGTGTAAACAATAACACGTTTTAAAGCGGATTAATGTGAGCAAATCATGTGTCTAACTTGGGTCCTCCTGATATAGTAGACACACATGGCCCACGTGACAACATCGTGAAAGTATAGTCCGAGCACAAGACTTTCAGCTTCATTACTCGTTCACGACTCACTGATGACTCAGCCGGTTCGCTGGTGTGATCTGTTTATTTCGTATGTGTCATCTCTGCGTCATGCGTGACACACGGACGATTTCAAAATAAAAGTCCCCCTGACCAACACTGCTCGTACACAAATCAAATCCGCAGTTGGGTCACCTTAGATAGCTGCCATGGCCCCGACCTTTAACCCATTCACTACCACACTACCAAAGGGTTAACCCATTCACTGCCCAGGACAACGGGTACCCTTTCACAACCACCCTACAGAAGGTTAACCCTTTCACCACCACACTACTACCGTCCGTAGTGTGGTAGTGAAAAAGGTTAACCGTCTGTAGTGTGGTAGTGAAATGTTAACCTTCTGTAGTGTGGTAGTGAAAGGGTTAAGGCAGTAGTTCTGAACCTTGTTGGAGTTAAGGACCCCCGAATTGAAAACACGTGTGATCAGATGTTGTTTCAGGGGGCTCTCATCTGAGAAGATATAGTTATTCCATAACAGTGTAGATGGTAAATGGTGCATTTATATAGTGTGTTTTATCCAAAGCGCTTTACAAATTTTGTTCCTCACATTTGGTACCCGTTCACTCACACATTCACACACCGACGGCGGAGGCGACCATTCAATGTAGATGGTACTGAGGCCAGAGAGAAGAGCTGTAGGAGGATGTAGATGGTACTGAGACCAGAGAGAAGAGCTGTAGGAGGGGATGTAGATGGTACTGAGGCCAGAGAGAAGAGCTGTAGGAGGATGTAGATGGTACTGAGGCCAGAGAGAAGAGCTGTAGGAGGATGTAGATGGTACTGAGGTCAGAGGAGAAGAGCTGTAGGAGGATGTAGATGGTACTGAGACCAGAAGAAGAGCTGTAGGAGGGGATGTAGATGGTACTGAGGCCAGAGAGAAGAGCTGTAGGAGGATGTAGATGGTACTGAGGCCAGAGAGAAGAGCTGTAGGAGGATGTAGATGGTACTGAGGCCAGAGAGAAGAGCTGTAGGGGGATGTAGATGGTACTGAGGCCAGAGAGAAGAGCTGTAGGAGGATGTAGATGGTACTGAGGTCAGAGAGAAGAGCTGTAGGAGGATGTAGATGGTACTGAGACCAGAGAGAAGAGCTGTAGGAGGATGTAGATGGTTACTGAGGCCAGAGAGAAGAGCTGTAGGTGGATGTAGATGGTACTGAGGTCAGAGAGAAGAGCTGTAGGAGGATGTAGATGGTACTGAGGTCAGAGAAGAGCTGTAGGAGGATGTAGATGGTACTGAGACCAGAGAGAAGAGCTTAGGATGATGTAGATGGTACTGAGGCCAGAGAAGAGCTGTAGGAGGATTAGATGGTACTGAGACCAGAGAGAAGAGCTGTAGGAGGATGTAGATGGTACTGAGGTCAGAGAGAAGGGCTGTAGGAGGATGTAGATGGTACTGAGGCCAGAGAGAAGAGCTGTAGGAGGATGTAGATGGTACTGAGGCCAGAGAGAAGAGCTGTAGGAGGATGTAGATGGTACTGAGGCCAGAGAGAAGAGCTGTAGGAGGATGTAGATGGTACTGAGGCCAGAGAGAAGAGCTGTAGGAGGATGTAGATGGTACTGAGGCAGAGAGAAGAGCTGTAGGAGGATGTAGATGGTACTGAGGCCAGAGAGAGAGCTGTAGGAGGATGTAGATGGTACTGAGGCCAGAGAGAAGAGCTGTAGGAGGATGTAGATGGTACTGAGGCCAGAGAGAAGGGCTGTAGGAGGATGTAGATGGTACTGAGGCCAGAGAGAAGAGCTGTAGGAGGATGTAGATGGTACTGAGGCCAGAGAGAAGAGCTGTAGGAGGATGTAGATGGTACTGAGGCCAGAGAGAAGAGCTGTAGGAGGAGTAGATGGTACTGAGGCCAGAGAGAAGAGCTGTAGGAGGATGTAGATGGTACTGAGGCCAGAGAGAAGAGCTGTAGGAGGATGTAGATGGTACTGAGGCCAAGAGAGAGCTGTAGGAGGATGTAGATGGTACTGAGGCCAGAGAGAAGAGCTGTAGGAGGATGTAGATGGTACTGAGACCAGCCTGTGGGATGTGGAGAGCTGTGAGCAGACAGCTAGAGTTAACACTAGCACAGCCATGGAGAAAATGACACTAATTCCCGCCAGGAACGGTCAGATGACCCGACAGCCTTTAGAATGGAGATGGAGCGAGGGTCAATGAGGAGGGAGGGAGGGAGGGAGGGAGGGAGGGAGGGAGGGAGGGAGGAGGGAGAAGGAGAAAGGGAGGGAGGGAGAGAGAGAGGGATGGAGGGAGAGAGGAAGGGAGGGAGAGGAAGTGAGAAGGAGGGAGAGGGAGGTATAGAGAGAGGGAAAGTGAGAGGGGGAGAGGGAGGGAGAGGAGGAGGAGGGAGAGAGAGGGAGGGAGGGAAGAGAAGGGAGGGAGAGGGAGGAAAGGGAGGGAGAGAGTGAAAGGGAGGGAGGGTCAAGGAGGGAGGGAGGTGGCCGCTCAGCAGAAATAGCTGAAATAACGTTCTAATTCCATTTTCCTGAAGTCATTTTGAAATTTCAGAAACCGTGCTGCAGATAAAAACGGGTACTTTTAGAAAGGTCATTGAGTGACAGAGCTGGAGCTCGACCGAGTGACGAGGATACATTTATTGAAAATGCCTAGGGTCATGTGACCCCTTGTCGGCTGTGCTAGTGTTAAATGGCCAAATGAAAGGAAGGAATAGGAGACGGTTAACATGGGTTCGATAAAGGTGTCAGATGGGCTTAAAGGAACAATGGTAAAATAGATTTGAGAAGATGGGAGACATTATCTACGAGCTGAACCATTTGGAAAAAAGGGTGAACAGACTGCAGCCAGTTAGGTCCAGACGGCAGAGAGAGAGAGAGATGGAGAAATGAGCGAGGAGACGGCTAAGAAAGCGGTGGAGAAAGGCGTCAGCGGATGAGAGAAAGAGGGAATTCATGTTTTGCGGGGAAGAGCTAAGAAGTCAGTTAGCAGGACTCGGGAGGGCAGAACAACTTGGGATGAAGAGAAATAAGAAGGAGCGAGTCGGGACAGCATTTCATAGGGATCCATTTACGTTTGATAAAGGAATATTCAGTCAAGGGAAGGGGAAGGGAAACTCAAAGAGTCAAAGCAAGAGGTAGATGAATATTTAAAAAAAAAAGACATACTCAGACACAGGAAGGAATAAAGAAATGGGCCTTCCTCCAGATATACCACTGTATATACCGATGGATATTATTAGGCCACCAAGGTGGAAGGAAATAGAAGCTGTAGCAAGGTGTGCGTGCACAGGCTTCTTCAGCCTACTGGGTTTATAAAAAAGTGTGCCTGGTATGCTTAGATTCTTGTGGAGGTTATTGAGAGTAGTGTGGGATAAAAAGGTTATACCAAGAGCTCGGTGTAGATCAGGGGGACTCCTAATTTCCAGGGAGACAGAGCCATCAGTTTTAAGACAGTTTCAGACTGCCCCCCCCCCCCGCACCACCTGAATATCGAAGGTACAATTGTCTTTAGCATAGTGGCTCAGAGGCTAGCAAAATAGTAACCCTTTCACTACCACACTACCAAAGGGTTAATAACCCTTTCACTGCGACAATACAGAAGGTTAACCCGTTCACTGCCACACGTCACAGAAGGTTAACCCTTTCACTACCACACTACAGACGGTTAACCCTTTCACTGCGACAATACAGAAGGTTAACCCTTTTCACTGCCACACGACAAAGGGCTAACCCTTTCACAACCACACTACAGAAGGTTAACCCGTTCACTGCCACACGTCACAGAAGGTTAACCCTTTCACTACCACACTACAGACGGTTAACCCTTTCACTGCGACAATACAGAAGGTTAACCCTTTTCACTGCCACACGACAAAGGGCTAACCCTTTCACAACCACACTACTACAAAAGGTTAACCCTTTCACTGGTGAAAGGGTTAAGAAAGGAATAGTTTAATAGACACCAGACATGTTTTGCAGGGCGCATAGAAGAACATGCACCAGGTTCAGGTTTGGAGTGTTTGGATTTCTTTCGAGTGCCAGGGGCCGGGATTGTACATTTGGGCGAAAGCATACTTACATTTACATTTACATTTTGTCATTTAGCTGAACGCTTTTATCCAAAGCGACTTACAAGGAAGGGTACAACTCTCAATCAGCTGAGTAACAATGTTCATCAAATATGTCACCGAGATGTTAGAATGTGTTTTTAGCACTGTAGACTTTACAACAGCATGGCAGAGACTAGAGATGGGCATCATGGCAGGGTGCACTAGTTCACCACTAGCGTTCACAATGGTGATGGAAGTCATTATTAGAGCTTAGATAGATAGATAGATAGATAGATAGATAGATAGATAGATAGATAGATAGATAGATAGATAGATAGATAGATATATAGATAGATAGATAGATAGATAGATAGATAGATAGATAGATAGATAGATAGATAGATAGATAGATAGATAGATAGATAGATAGATAGATAGATAGATAGATAGATAGATAGATAGATAGATAGATAGATAGATAGATAGATAGATAGATAGATAGATAGATAGATAGATAGATAGATAGATAGATAGATAGATAGATAGATAGATAGATAGATAGATAGATAGATAGATAGATAGATAGATAGATAGATAGATAGATAGATAGATAGATAGATAGATAGATAGATAGATAGATAGATAGATAGATAGATAGTATACACAGTATACAGACATTGACAGTTCTCATTCAGTTATTTCACGTTATGTCTGCATCATGAATAAAAAATAAGCACATGATAAAATTCAATTAAATCACATCTATCAATATCAATAGGAGCGTGATGAGATAAAAGCAGGTGTATAAAACAAGTGTGTAAAAACAGGTGTATGAAAAACAGTGTATAAAAACAGGTGTAAAAACAGGTGTGTGGGTCAGAGGTCAAGGTCCCCCGCACTATATTACGCTGTTGTACAGTCTGATGGCTGTGGGGACAAAGGACCTCCTGTGCCGCTCAGTCCGTGAGTGCAGGCTGCGCCTCCCACCAATTAGGGCCTACATGCATGACATGACATTAGTGACCAAGACAGTGCCTTGTACAGAAACGTTACTAGAGAAGTTAAACTTTTGAAGTTGTCAGGCTTCAAATGTGAAAGTATTATAATCTTCAATCTTCTTCAAAGTAACTAGTAACCGATGAGTTCAGATAAACATAGTGGAAAGAGTGAAAGTATAAAGTTCCCTAAAATGAAAATACTTTGCGTCAGGAATTTGATTGATTGATTTGTAATGTTGATGTTTGTAATTGAAGAGTACATGATACAAAACATATATGCAACTCAAACCGACAACATCAAGGATAAAAACACAATAAAGTCCGATGACTTGTTTACAGTGTTGTCCTTGGACAGACAATTCAAGACAACACAGACAACAGACAACAAACATGTATACAAGCATACAAAATACAAATCTAAAGGAAGTACTGAAACTGTTTTAAAAAAAACATTATACAAATAAAATAAAATAAACTGAAACTGTTTAAAAAAATATATAATTAAACAAACATATACCGTAAAACGATATACAATTTGATAAAAAAAAAAAAAAAAAAAAAAAAAAAAAAAAAATAATAATAATAATAATAATAATAATAATAATAATAATAATAATAATAATAATAATAATAATAATAATAATAATAATAATAATAATAATAATAATAATAATAATAATAAATATTAATATTAATAATAATAATAATAATAATAATAATAATAATAATAATAATAATAATAATAATAATAATAATAATAATAATAATAATAATAATAATAATAATAATAATAATAATAATAATAATAATAATAATAATAATAATAATAATAATAATAATAATAATAATAATAATAATAATAATAATAATAATAATAATAATAATAATACAATAATAATAATAATAATAATAATAATAATAATAATAATAATAATAATAATAATAATAATAATAATAATAATAATAATAATAATAATAATAATAATAATAATAATAATAATAATAATAATAATACAATAAAAGAAACAAACCTCAAAGAACTAAAACATTTTAAGTACCTTAAAACCATAAGAACTGTCTTAAATAAACAAAAAATACATGGGTATCACCCTGAGGTATTTTCATCCATAAGCCAGTTTTTTTCTTGCGAGACCTCCATCGCCATGGGAACGCTCCGCTCTGTCAAAGTCGACCTGGACTGCTGGGGGGCCCCCGGGGGCGCCCTCTGGAGGGGTGTTCCTATGGGCAACGTTACGTCACACATGACGGTCTTCGCGGATGCCTCCCTGACAGGCTGAGGAGGGACGTGTCGCTCAAAGGCAGCAGGGCGGAGGTGGTCAGACAGCCAACCCGTCGAATAGTTTTGCTGTAAGGAGGGATATTCTAGAGCTGGTATACAAAAGTATTTGTTGAAAGTGTTTTTTTCTTTTTTAAACAACAGATGTATGTTTATTTTGCAGCAATTCTTTGTCGTTGCCGCCATCTTTAGTTTTACATCGCCTCACACTCTGCAGCTGGTTTGAAAGCTAAAGTAAACTGGCTTCTCTGCTGGCTGTGGCTCCAGGGGAGTTGAACAGTTCTGGCTCTGCTCGTTTATTTTCTATCTTTTGGCGCTTTTTTGGTGGACAAACCACTGCACATGTGCACCGTGACTCGTGACTGGAGACTAGCTCTGCTATCACACATAGCCTACTGTGTACAGACGGTTTCAAACTGTATTTTAAATTAGAAAACAAACAAAATAAATGGACAAGAGAAAAATGTATCTCAATTTGGTCAGTATTGTCATTTGGACAAGCAAAGCCATTACTTTAAGTTGCAGGCAAGAAAGGCAAGTCTGTCCACTGTCTGTTTTAAAACTGCCCTGTTGCAGGTCAAAAAATAATTTGATATCTTATTTTTCGATATATTTTTTTTCCCGATATCGATTATTATAATTATTGTTATCGTTTTATCGCCCAGCCCTAATTATGGCAATAACAGACAGGAGACAAACATGGTAGACAGACACACAACGTTAAATACAGGAAGCTAGGGGTCAAAGGCCATGTTAATAAAGAGGTGAGTTTTGAGAAGTTGTTTGAAACAGTCCAGAGTTGGGGCGTTGCGGAGTTCTGCGGGGAGAGAGTCCAACAGGGTGGGAGCTGCCACGCTGAAAGCTCTGTCCCCAAAGGTCCGCAGTCTGGTTCGGGGAATGGAGAGCTGACCGGTGTCTGACCGATCGCAGGGACCGTGACTGAGTGTGGGGGTGGAGGAGGTCAGTGAGGTACTGAGGTGCCAGAGCGTGGAGGGATTTGTAAGCGATCAGGAGGGTTTTGTAGGTGATGCAGGATTTGATGGGGGGCCAGCGAAGGTGGATGAGAGTGGGGGTGATGTGCTGCCACGGTCTGGTGCGGGTGAGAACCCTGGCAGCTGAGCATTGCAAGCGAGGACAACGTGGAAGCAGACCTCGTGTCTCGGGGGGGTGGGGGACCCCCTCGGGACAAGCGAATCCAGACATCGTCAAAAACAGATCTGGAATCTGTTTTTTTCGGATGAAGCGACTTTGTGAGACCACTTGTTGTCCACTGTGGCAGAAGGACAGCCCCCCGTGTGAACTGGACATGTTCTCCCTGTTCCCATAGCCCAGATGAGCTCCTCTATGCGTTTCCCTCGTCCATCTGATGAGTCAGTCGTTGGAGAGGGTGAAACTAGAGTGTAGAGCAGGGGTCTCAAACTCGCGGCCCGCGAGCCAATTGCGGCCCACTGGATGATATTTTTTTTTGTATTTCAGTCATGTCATCACAAACACTGCCATTTAAAGGGTACAAATAAAACAATTCCTGCACCAGAATGCAGGAAATTAAGTCTTTGTAACACAAAATCTCCTGGTGGGGGACCCCCCGCTTAAAAAGTGGCCTGACTGGGGCTATATTTCGCGCTATATTTCCTGGCCTGAATGATTTCCCCAGTCCGGCCCTGGTTAAAAGCCTCCAATGCTTATTAGTGTCTGTGCGTTTGAACGTTTGCATGTTTCAACCATACATTTCCATAAAAATTAAAATAAATACTTGAAACCCTTTTTGTGTGGAATATTTGATGCGGCCCAGCCTCACCCAGACTCTACCTCCAGCGGCCCCCAGGTAAATTGAGTTTGAGACCCCTGGTGTAGAGTGTGCCATCCTCCTGTCCTATATGGCAGCGGCCGATTGGCTTGGTTTCTGAGAGGTCAAGACCTCGAGAGCAGCAGTAATCCATCCTGATGTCATCAGAATCATCCCCTCCCGCTGGTTATCGCTCCGTGCGATCTTGGTGCGACGCCAGGTCTCTGGATTCCATCTACTGTCCCCGCTGGAATCGGTGCCTCACCTTTCTCCAGTCTCGGTCAGACGACCCGTCTTTCTCCTGTGAAAGTGTATAACGCCCCGGCTATCTCAGCTTGTCACCTGGGTTGTGAGTGACGATAAGCCTCTGTTTGGCCACCCGCTGGTCAAGTACTTTATGTAGGGGGCACTAGGCATCTTAAACCGGTTAAGTGCGTGTTTACTCCACAATGGGACCTCTCTCTCTCTACATAGTCTATACAGGGAGCGCTGTTTGAGCCTTTGGAACGGGCCTTGTTGAGTCAGCCGACATTTAAGAAAAAGGCTGGCTCAGTGGTGGGGAGGAGACTGGACCCACTGGGGACCGTGGTGGAGAGCCGCACGCAGAGCAAGCTGCTGGCCATCATGGGCAATACCAGCCACCCTCTCCACCGCCCCCTGGTGGGGCAGAGCAGCAGTCGCAGCGGACGGCTCATCTCCCTGCACTCACGGACTGAGCGGCACAGGAGGTCCTTTGTCCCCACAGCCATCAGACTGTAAAAACAGCGTAATATAGTGCGGGGGACCTTGACCTCTGACCCACACACCTGTTTTTACACCTGTTTTTACACCTGTTTTTATACACTGTTTTTCATACACCTGTTTTTACACACTTGTTTTATACACCTGCTTTTATCTCATCACGCTCCTATTGATATTGATAGATATGATTTAATTGAATTTTATCATGTGCTTATTTTATCTATCTATCTATCTATCTATCTATCTATCTATCTATCTATCTATCTATCTATCTATCTATCTATCTATCTATCGATCTATCGATCGATCGATCGATCGATCTATCTATCTATCTATCTATCTATCTATCTATCTATCTATCTATCTATCTATCTATCTATCTATCTATCTATCTATCTATCTATCTATCTATCTATCTATCTATCTATCTATCTATCTATCTATCTATCTATCTATCTATCTATCTATCTATCTATCTATCTATCTATCTATCTATCTATCTATCTATCTATCTATCTATCTATCTATCTATCTATCTATCTATCTATCTATCTATCTATCTATCTATCTATCTATCTATCTATCTATTATCTATCTATCTATCTATCTATCTATCTATCTATCTATCTATCTATCTATCTATCTATCTATCTATCTATCTATCTATCTATCTATCTATCTATCTATCTATCTATCTATCTATCTATCTATCTATCTATCTATCTATCTATCTATCTATCTATCTATCTATCTATCTATCTATCTATTAAGACAGCCTTTCTTTTGGCCATCACGTCTGCAAAGCTCACCAGTCAGTCCACATGGAATGTCTACCCATCTGTATAGATGATACGTCCCAAACGTTGCCTGTGCCCTGTAACGGAGGTCCGTGAGTATATCCACAGTCACGACGGACTTCAACTGTTGTGTGAAGTGACTGTGGTACGTAGCGGTACTGATGTCCGCCTGCGGTACGGCCGACCCGGGTTCAAAACTCACTCGGGGCATCAAAGTTTAACACAACATAGAGATGGCAGCACGAGCCCGGCTACACCCCTAAGAATATCAAGAGCTCTTTTAGCTCTAGAGATATGGTTCTTAAGGCGTTTTTTACCCTCCTCCCCACTCTGGGAAAGTAGCGTGCGTCTGTTATTCTGTCCTATTCACGCACGTCTCTGTAAGACGAACTCTGCACTGCAGCCAGAGGCCGAGCTCCATCAACAACAACACGCCTGTCACAGTGGTGTTTGAAGGCATCGCCTTGTGCTACAGTCAGTCAGGGCACTCACTGCACCTGTTGAGGTCAGGGTTCACTGCACCCGTCGAGGTCAGGGCTCACTGCACCTGTTGAGGTCAGGGCTCACTGCACCCGTCCAGGTCAGGGCTCACTGCACCCGTCCAGGTCAGGGCCCACTGCACCCGTCCAGGTCAGCGCTCACTGCACCCGTCGAGGTCAGGGCTCACTGCACCCGTCCAGCTCAGCGCTCACTGCACCCGTCGAGGTCAGGGCTCACTGCACCCGTCCAGCTCAGGGCTCACTGCACCCGTCCAGCTCAGGGCTCACTGCACCCGTCCAGGTCAGGGCTCACTGCACCCGTCCAGGTCAGGGCTCACTGCACCCGTCCAGGTCAGGGCTCACTGCACCCGTCCAGGTCAGGGCTCACTGCACCCGTCCAGGTCAGGGCTCACTGCACCCGTCCAGGTCAGGGCTCACTGCACCCGTCGAGGTCAGGGCTCACTGCACCCGTCCAGGTCAGGGCTCACTGCACCCGTCCAGTTCAGGGCTCACTGCACCCGTCCAGGTCAGGGCTCACTGCACCCGTCCAGGTCAGCGCTCACTGCACCCGTCGAGGTCAGGGCTCACTGCACCCATCCAGGTCAGGGTTCACTGCACCCGTCCAGGTCAGGGCTCACTGCACCCGCAGAGTAGCCTCAGTTGGGGTTTCAGTTGAAGACATCTGCGCGCCGGCCTCTTGGTTGTTCCCCTTGTCCCTTTATCAGGTGTTACCCTGTTGGAGTTCTCTCTCCCATTCTGTCCTCATCGACCTACTTTATGGTAGCTCCGGCTAACTGTGAGGTTACCCAAGCCCCCATTTCTTCCCCAATAAACAAACAAGCATGAATTTAGCAATAGCTGCATCTATGTCCATTAAGTCGGAGTCGTCAGTGCTCAAGTCCAAGTCGAGTCACGAGTCCTGAAAATCAGGACTCGAGTCGGACTTGCGTCCGAGTCCTGGACTCGAGTACTACAACACTGGATAGGGGGGGATGTCCAGTAGAAGTGGGATGCAGAGGGTCTGTGGGCAGAGTTTGATGTAAAGGAAATGTCAGTATTGGAAGGGTTGTGGCGGCCATTAGGGGTCATGTGGTAGGATATGTACAGTAGCATCTATCTATCTACACGTTGGGTTGTGGCGGCCATTAGGGGTCATGTGGTAGGATACGTACAGTAGCATCTATCTATCTACACGTTGGGTTGTGGCGGCCATTAGGGGTCATGTGGTAGGAACGTACAGTAGCATCTATCTATCTACACGTTGGGTTGTGGCGGCCATTAGGGGTCATGTGGTAGGATACGTACAGTAGCATCTATCTATCTACACGTTGGGTTGTGGCGGCCATTAGGGGTCATGTGGTAGGATATGTACAGTAGCATCTATCTATCTACACGTTGGGTTGTGGCGGCCATTAGGGGTCATGTGGTAGGATACGTACAGTAGCATCTATCTATCTACACGTGGGTTGTGGCGGCCATTAGGGGTCATGTAGGATGGCAGGATATGTAGCATCTGCATTGGCAATACCTGGAGCTCTACATGAAAGGGGCACAGGTCTGTTGAAGTTGGCAATGCTGTTTGGCAGCCGTTATGGACCGTGTAATACATTAGCAGTGTGTAGCTCCTTATTTATAGGAATGTCAGACTGTATTTTGGCAACGGGATCGCGTTTCTTCATTGAGCGCATATCCGTATCATTAGGGCACACATATCTGGTGTTTACTATGAATATAACAGTTACACTTCTGAGTTATGAATATGTTTAAAATCAGATTACAAGTGAAGTGTTACTGTGAAATGTACATTATATATAGAATGTATATGTATAGACTCATATGTATATCTATATGTATATAAAGGGACTAAAAGATGCTTCAGACGATGCCGCCTAGCCCTGCCGCTCACAAAGGGCCTTTATGTGTTTCTGTAATACTGTAACAGTATTTTGTTTTTTTTCCCATCCTCTCATGTTAAAACAGGGCAGGATATCAATTAAACGAGGTACCCTACTTAGCACAAGGGCACACTGTCCCTCCCCAAAAATAATTCTAGTTGCAGGTGTGCATCTTCTTTTATTCTCGAGCTCTGTTCCTCAAAGTGTGTTTATGGTTTCCGCACGGTGGTAGTAGGGTGATCTTCCGAGATGTTCAACCGCCTTCTACGTACCGGATTGTGTGACGAAAAACCCAGCCTGGATGAATGATTTGATTTCGATCTTATATTTGAATATAATATAATATTTCATATCCGCTTCTTTACTCGCTGCTATACGTCCTTTTAATCACAACTTTTCATTTAGCGTTGGCATTTCAACACTGAGGAAACAGCTGAATTGAGAATCTTTTGCACGATTTCTCGCCGTCAACGATGATCAATTTAAAATCCCCCCCCCCCCCCCCAAAGTTCCTTTCCAAGACCTCTATGTAATTGTACTTCAATTAAAATCAAATTGACTTCTCTATTATTAAACTGATCTGAGGCCTGTTATCTCAGCCTGCCCCCTTGATAAACTAGGGAGGACTCTAATTCTATAGCAGTAGTTATCATGGAGGAGGGGGGGGGGGGGGGGGGGGTCCCAGCAGAATTAAGAATTAGTTAATTTCACTCATAGTTCATTCACAAGAAGTCATCACAAAGGCAGTGATGTGTGACTACATTCTGATCATAGGTGTCACCCTCTCTTCATATGCTAAAACATATCTATATATATATACTGTATATATCGGATCAGACGGGGGACAAAATTGGATCAACTTATTGTCCGTGGCTAATTTGTGACGATTTCGGGGGTCTCTGTGACGTGAGAACGTTTGAGAACCGCTGTTCTACAGGACAGTGACCTTACCGGGGTCAGCAGTGACATGTCGGGGGGGGGGGGGGGGGGGGGCGACAGTGGCTCGGGAGATAGAGCAGTCGCAGGTTCCCGGTTCGATTCCCGCTCCTCCCGGGCGCCTGTACGTTAATGCCAAGCAAGCAGTGCAAAAATGCTTCCGCATTCGTCACCGCACGCTAGTGCGGTAAAGCGCCCTTCTTTTCAGACAAATGCTACCGTGCGTGCACCGGCGGCGGCGTGCTCGCTCAGGTGCGTGCGTGCGCCGGCGTGCTCGCGCGAGGTGCCCGCGCATGCGCATGAGATCCCGCCTTGGTTGGAGCTCAATATATATAAGTCACCGCCTCTTATTCACTATCTGGCACTAGCTCAATTGGCAAGGACACATGGCTGTGGATCCTATGGCTTGTTTGCTGGCGAGTTCGAATCCCATCGAAAATATTTTTTAACGTGATTTTTTTTAACGTGTATTCTTTCGCCGGTTAAGGTTAGGCATTGTTTCGGAGTTGGTTAAGGTTAGAACGGTTAAGTTTAGGCGCTGTTAAGGAGCTGGTTAAGGTTAGAGTTTGTCAAAGAGAATGGCAATATAATTTCTATGGTTAAGGTTAGGCATTGTTTCGGAGTTGGTTAAGGTTAGAACGGTTAAGTTTAGGCGTTGTTAAGGAGCTGGTTAAGGTTAGAGTTTGTCAAAGAGAATGGCAATAGACAGCCTATTTCCGCGCGACCTGGGCGCTGGGCGGCGGAAAATGAAAGGCGCATTACTGCATGCCACTACGGTAAGTTTTTGCACTGCTTGCTTGGCATAAAGCTACACGCCTCCCGGGCAGCGTGTCGAAGTGTCCTTGAGCATAAGGCACTTGACCCCTAACTGCTCCCGACGAGCAGGTTGGCACCTTGCATGGTCGCCTCCGCCGTCGGTGTGAGTGAATGTGTGAGTGAACGGGTAAAAATGTGAGGAACAAAATTGTAAAGCGCTTTGGATAAAAAGCTGCTATATAAATGCACCGTTTTACGTTGTCCTCTAGACGTCCCGGGCGTTCTCAGTGTGGCCATCGATTTCCTGGCGTTGTGCTCTTACACTACTATCACAATATCTCTCCGGTCAATACCAGTAAGAGTGTCACTGCCGGGGCAGTCTGGATCTAGCCGGTCCCACGCCTGTCAACCCCTATACTGTGTGATGTATGTGTGAGAGAGAGAGAGAGAGAGAGAGAGAGAGAGAGAGAGAGAGAGAGGGAGAGAGAGAGGGAGAGGGAGGGAGGGAGGGAGGGGGGAG
>NW_028169330.1:61471-100248 GCF_963971535.1 Notolepis coatsorum | reverse complement strand
TGAGCTAACTGTTAACGTCGAAGCTAAACAGCTAACTCAAGGCTAACTGATAGCATCAAACGAACGTTCCCAGCCGAGCGCAGCCGGCAGTTAACGTCGAAGCTAAACAGCTAACTGGCTAACTGCCGGCTGCGCTCGGCTGGGAACGTTCGTTTGATGCTATCAGTTAGCCTTGAGTTAGCTGTTAGCTTGTGCTACGACCATTGACATTAGCCGTGAGAATAGCAGGGGGTTCTGGCACTCTGACTACGACATCATCTTTGACAGAAGATGTAGTCGGGCCTGCACCATGACAAGGCTCTGGCAGCAGCTTATTTTTGTCCCGACAGCGAGAGGCCTTTCGTCAACGTGGAGACCTGTGTTACGGCCTTTCGCCCTGCGTTCCTTGGTGCAGGTAAGATTAATGAAAATGTCATGACATTACCCCACTCTTCCTTCCTTCCCCTCCCGAATGTTTTGTTAATAACGATGTTTTTTTCCAGGCAAAACATATGCTACTTCACAACATTTGGAGATACGACATGTGCTGTGTGTGAATGTCTTGGTCGTTTGTGTAGCTTGGGTAGCGTTGGGCCGTTGGCCAAAGCTGTGTGTGTCACAGTACCTGGCTAGCCTATTTAGCTGATGTCGGCCATTGGCTCCTTGCTGCTTTGGTTTCTCTATAGACCCTCTTCTCTTTGGATTTAAGTGTTGATCTTTGTCCTTTTTGATCTCTCATACATGCTCTCTCTAACACACACACATGCTCTCTCTCTCTCTCTCTCTCTCTCTCTCTCTCTCTCTCTCTCTCTCTCTCTCTCTCTCTCTCTCTCATACATGCTCTCTCTAACACACATGCTCTCTCTCTCTCTCTCTCTTTCTAACACACACAGTCTGCCTATGGCGGCCTTTCTCGATGGCTAGGCTGTGCTCGCTGAGTCTGTATAGTCAAGGATCTTCAGTCACAGTGCTCAGGTATTCTGCCACTGTGTACTCTCTGTTTAGGGCCAAATAGCATTTCAATTTCTTTCCAATGTGTCTCTCTCTCTCTCTCTCTCTCTCTCTCTCTCTCTGTACACTGTATATTGACTGTAGAACGGGAGCTCTCTCTCGCTCTCTCTTTTGCTATATGTTGACTGTATCATGCCCCGCCTCGGGCAGCGCTATTATTTAAGAATATGTTGACTGTATGAAAAAAAATAAAAAAAATAATAATAATAATAATATATATATATATAATTTTTTTTATATATGTACCCATATATGTACCCATGTACATGTCAAAATACTTCCCAAAGGTCAGTGAATACCACAATCACAACACCAGAGGGAGCTCCACAAATCATGTTACTGTAAACCCAGATTCGGCTCAAACAAGGGACTAAACACGTTTCGCAATTATGCCACATCAATGTTGAACGCCCTACCCAAAGCTGTAAAGGAATGTGAATCACTACCCACTTTCAAAAATACTCTCAAAGAACACCTACGGGAGACTGCAATTCGAAACGGGCCCCTGCAAATGTCATAACCCAACCCCCTCCAATGTACAGTAAATTACCAAGTATGGCGTTGGCAATATTCCAATGTACAGTGTACAGTGTCCCCCACCCACCCCCTACCCAACCCCCTGTCCGACATCTCCGCCTGGATGACGACCAACCACCTCAAACTGAACCTAAGCAAAACAGAATTGCTCCACCTGCAGGCCAAATCCTACCTCCTGACCGACCTTTCCATCCCGACCACCAAGAACCTTGCTGTTGTCCTCGACGACCAGTTGAACTTCTCTGCTCACATCGCAGCGACAACCAGGACCTGCAGATTCCTCCTGAGCAACGTCAGAAGGATCTGCCCCTTCCTGACAAAAGAAGCCACCCAACTCCTCGTCCAATCAACAGTCATATCCCGCCTCGACTACTGCAATTGCAGTTTTTAAAATCATCCTTGATTAGCATGAAACGGCGTGAGATGAGAATAATGCAATGTGACATACCTGACCCCAACGTGACGTACCACTCTCATTCTCTCTCTTTCTCTCACTCTCTCTCTTTCTATCCCTCTCTCCATCTCTCTCTCTCTCTCCATCTCTCTCTCTCTCTCTCTCTCTCTCTCTCTCTCTCTCTCTCTCTCTCTCTCTCTCTCTCTCTCTCTCTCTCTCTCTCTCTCTCGCTCCGAGCCGGCCCTCCCAGATCCTGCCCCTCTGACCCCCTCCGACCTCGGGAGGAACGATGTGCCTGGAGTGCTCCAGGGCCTGATGGGGACAGGAAGCGGGTCAGCGGGGAGCAGGAAATGGGGGTTACTCCGCACGCCCAGCCGCTGATGACCGGCGGTGTGGAACGCGCGAGGCCCATCCATCATGACTATCATCCCTGCATCTCCGCCTGCATAGCTTCATCTCTGTACACAGGCTGGCCGCGCACTGCGCTGTAGCTTCTGGTGGGGCTGGTGTTGTTACAGAGATGCTGTACTGATTCCTGTTATTATAGCCTTCGCCGTTTCCTGTGTTCACACACAGAGAGAGAGAGAGAGAGAGAGAGAGAGAGAGAGAGAGAGAGAGAGAGAGAGAGAGAGAGAGAGAGAGAGAGAGAGAGAGAGAGAGAGAGTGACATACAGAGAGACAGAGAGAGAGGCAGACAGAGAGAGACAGACAGAGAGAGACAGAGAGAGAGGCAGACAGAGAGACACAGAGAGAGACAGACAGAGAGAGACACAGAGAGAGACAGACAGGCCAGTCCTCATGTGTGAAAAGGTGGAAGAACTGTGTGTTTCATCCTATTTTGGAGAGTGTTAGGAGATGTGTGTGTGAGTGTATATGCGTGTGTGTGAGTGTATGTGTGTGTGTGTGTGAGTGTATATGCGTGTGTGTGAGTGTATGTGTGTGTGTGTGTGTGAGTGTATGTGCGTGTGTGTGAGTGTATGTTTTTTCCGACGCAAATCCGGTGCAAATAGCGGTTTGCTATCCAGAGAGGAGGCGCAACGGGTGAAATGAGGTGGTAACTGCGTTCCATCAGCATTGCGTCCGGTGCAATTAGCGCATATTTAAATGAGGTAATATGGGCGGAACATGTTCCCCTTTCTATGCAAATGAGCGTCATCCAAAGCCACTCCCAATCCACAAAGCCCGGCGCAAATTGCACAGAGCAGTTAACGCGACGCACCTACCGCCTTCACAGACATGGTGGTAACTAAGCGCAAAGCCCTAAGCCATGCATCTATAAAGGGGCATCAGCCACCCAGAGATCCCATGCAATCGTATTTAATATTTAAATATTGTTATTTAACGTTGTCTGCATTATTGATTGATTGATTTTGAAACGAGATTTAGATTTTGCATCATGCTGCAACTTTTATTTGTGTTATGCATTGCTCTTGCTGCTTGTTTTATTATTTATTCATTATATAAAGCACTTTGAACTGCAATCCTTGTATGAAACGTGCTATATAAATAACGATTATTATTATTATTATTATTATTATTATTGACTGCACTCACATTCCAATTGTACCACAGTCATATGCTCCAGAATAAACTTTTAATTTATAACGTTTCGTCTGGTTCATGGAGTAGACGCTGGAAACGCGGCCAATGAAACGTTTATTCTGGAGTATAATGCAGGTTCGATTATCTTAACTAAACATTAAATACAACTTTCTCCCTCAAAATATTCGTGAATTAGAAAATATCTTCACTGGCACAGTGCTTAAATTCGGTATAGAGATTCAGCACTATGGACAAGTCTGCTAAAAATGTGTGGATGGCAAACAAATGCAATGACGAAATAAACAAAATACAATACGGAATAAACTAAATAAACACATTTGTTTATTACGCATCTCATATCCCAGTCTGAGCGCAGTTGGGATATCCAAACGTGGCAGTGGAAAAATATGGGTGATTTTGTGCAAGCTCCCACGCGTGCCTGCATTCCGATCCACACAATAATATTCACGGGGGTAGGTCTCCTCGTGGGACACAAGTTCACAATACATTGTCCCATGGGATAATGCCCCCGCAGTGATATTAATTGAGGGACGGATTTGCGGTGATGGAGAAATTGATCATAATCATAATCAGAAAGGTCTTTATTTGCCAAGTCGTTTTCACATACAAGGAATTTGCTTTGGAAGTTTTTGGTGCGACATTAGTGGACAGACATTAACAGACAGATAATACAATAAAGAGGTGGAGTAAAATGTAATGAAATATGAACTAAGTTAAGCACAATAGAATAGAATAGAATTATGAAATCAAATATAGGCCAGGGCTGTACAACTTAATACGAGATTGAATCAAATTAAATGGGATATCAACTAAATTAAATATAGCACAACAGAATATAGTACAATTATAATACAACATTTTTATTGGAATAGAACATGACAAACATATGCAATGGCAAAAGATAGTGACAAAGTGACATGTGCCCAGCTGTCATAACATAAGCTGACGCTTACGGACACCAAAAATGTACTATACACAGAGCCGCGTGCACAGCGTGTCTGCAGCCGCGTGCACGTACGTGTCAGTTTTCGAGTATATCCGGGGCGTGGATAGCTTGCAAAGCCGGAGCAAATACCACACGCTAAACTTGCGCAATTAAGGGTGCAATTAGCACCGTGCAATCCATTCTTTGTGGATTCCGCCCTGTTTGTGTGAGTGTATGTGTGTGTGTCTGTCTGTGTGTCTGTGTGTCTGTGTGTGCGCGTGTGTGTCTGTGTGTGTGCGTGTTTGTGTGTCTGTGTGTGTGCATGTTTGTGTGTCTGTGTGTGTGCGTGTGTGTTTGAGTGTCTGTGTGTGTGTGTGTTTGTGTGCATGTGTCTGTGTGTGTGCATGCGTGCATGTGCACTAGGGCTGGGCGATTCTTGCTAAAATGTGAATCACGATTTTCCTCCCTAAGAATTGAGATCACGATTCTCTCACGATTCTCTTTTATTTTTATTTTATAAAAACATTTATTGCACTTTCTTAAACGGACAACATAACATAATATCAATGTGCTTGACTTAACATAACTTATATCTTAACTTATAACAAAATGCTTGACTTAAACTTAAAAGTCTCTTGTAATACAAAATAACTAGTCTCTTTTCCTCTCTTATTTTAGAACACTAAGTGATTCACTTAAATGCTGCTGAACATAAAAAAAACTAGAATGTAAAATGTATGAAAAAAAAAGAAAAAAAAAAGTGTGATTGCTCCATCAGTAATGAATGTTCGGTTATGACTTTAGAATGTTCAGAGTGAAATAGGATGTTCGCTTAGGGCTTTAGAATGTTCAATTATGGTTTTAACATGAAATAGAATGTTCAGTTACACAGAATAAATAATAATACAAATAAAACCTCATCACATCATAACGCAGTTCTGTCTCGACTGTCGTTCGACACTGGGTGTACAGAGCAGACAATGCAAGATTTGAATAGTATTTGTAGCACTTGTCTAGCGTCTTGATAATTTTCTTAAACCCCTCGCTTTGAACGGTGTTGATTGACTTGATGGATATGACGATGGACTGTATAACGTTTGCGTTATTGAGGCTTGTGTGGTCTGACGGCTGGGATTTTGTGATGTGGTTGTCCTTCATTGCTAAATCATATTTGACTTTATGGTGACGTTTGAGGTGGTTGTAGAGGTTGGTCGTGTTACCTTGGTTGCTGCGATGGTGCCAAAGCATTGTATGACTCCTCCTTGTACATCACCGTCGGGTTTAATTAAACCCGAAAAAGTTCCATACGCTGGAATGTGCTCCTTTTTTTGGTATACGCACAGTAGTGGATACATCACTCTCCCTCACCACCGGGATTTTCTTCAGTGTCGCTAGTTTCTTTCTTTTTTCTCTAGCTTGAAAATGTTTTGTCTTGCTCGTTCGACACGTGCCGTGTTGTGTGTGAGCTCAGCCGTTTACTCAGCTGAGTAGCCTGGGGGGAGGGGCATTGTGGGGAGGGGGGGGGGGGCAGCGGCAGTGAGCGCTGTGTGAAGAGAGAATAATAGGAGCAAGTGTTTTTAATTCAATTGATCTCCATTTTGACGCAAATGCAAATACATCAGAATCGCCGTCATTTAGAAATGAGATCGCATACAGTAGGTCTATGAATCGAGATCGCAGTCTTTTTACGATTAATCGTGCAGCCCTAGTGTGCACGCTCTCTGTGTGTGTTTGGCAGGGGAACGTTACGTTAGTGGTGGTGTGGGCTGCTGACCAGCTGTGCTGCTGGTGAGGACCCCGGCTCCAGGGTCTCCACCCAGAGTCTGAACCCCGGCTCCAGGGTCTCCACCTAGAGTCTGAACCCCGGCTCCAGGGTCTCCACCCAGAGTCTAAACCCCGGCTCCAGGGTCTCCACCCAGAGTCTGAACCCCGGCTCCAGGGTCTCCACCCAGAGTCTGAACCCCGGCTCCAGGGTCTCCACCCAGAGTCTGAACCCCGGCTCCAGGGTCTCCACCCAGAGTCTGAACCCCGGCTCCAGGGTCTCCACCCAGAGTCTAAACCCCGGCTCCAGGGTCTCCACCCAGAGTCTGAACCCCGGCTCCAGGGTCTCCACCCAGAGTCTGCGGCGTGCGCTCGGACAGAGAGTCGTAATCACAGAGCTGTACGGCCGTGCCCACTGGTTATTTATTCATCTCACCAGCGGAGACGCACACACAAAAGACACACACATACACACACACACATGTTCGCACACACACTACATACACTCAAAGTCTTACACAGGAGGGCAAAAATGTGAGGCGGAAAAAACTAAAAGGAAAAAAAGGCCCGTCCTCGACAGAGTCACGCACAACAACCCACATGTTGGAGTCAAGGCGTGACACAGCTGGGACTGGCTGGATGGCTGGCTGGCTGGCTGGCTGGCTGGCTGGCTGGCTGGATGGCTGGCTGGCTGGCTGGCTGGTTGGCTGGCTGGTTGGCTGGCTGGCTGACTGGCTGACTGATTGGTTGGCTGGCTGACTGGTTGGCTGGCTGGTTGGCTGGCTGGTTGGCTGGCTGGTTGGCTGGCTGGCTGACTGGCTGGCTGACTGGATGGATGGCTGGCTGGCTGGCTGGCTGGCTGGCTGGCTGGCTGGCTGGCTGGCTGGCTGGCTGGCTGGCTGGCTGGCTGGTGGTTGGCTGGCTGGTGGTTGGCTGGCTGGCTGGCTGGCTGGCTGGCTGGCTGGCTGGCTGGCTGGCTGGCTGGCTGGCTGGTTGGCTGTCTGGTGGTTGGCTGGCTGGCTGATTGGCTGTCTGGTGGTTGGCTGGCTGGCTGGTGGCTGGCTGGCTGGCTGGCTGGCTGGCTGGCTGGCTGGCTGGCTGGCTGGCTGGCTGGCTGGCTGGCTGGCTGGCTGGCTGGCTGGCTGGCTGGCTGGTGGAACACCGGCCCTGGCTGGAGGCTCTCTGAGATGCCGTAGACCCTGCAGCCACATTAACTCATTCCCCGCCAACACCGATTATACTCGTTATTGGGCACCATCCTTTGAACGGCAACAACGAGTATACTCGTTATTTGATCGTTTTTCCTTTTTTCCGATTTTAATATTCTATTCAATGTCACAGACCTGTATGTTGCCGTTAAAAGTTGCCTTAAAACGTTAAAAATGTTGCCTTCCTGACAAAAGAAGCCACCCAACTCCTCGTCCAATCAACAGTCATCTCCCGCCTCGACTACTGCAACGCACTGCTCGCTGGCCTCCCGGCCACTGCCACTAAGCCTCTTCAACTCATTCAGAACGCAGCGGCCCGCCTGATCTCAAACCTACCGAAGTCGGCCCATGTCACCCCACTTCTTAGGGACCTGCACTGGCTCCCCATTGCTGCACGAATCCGCTTCAAGGCCCTCGACCTAGCATACCGTGCGGCAAAGGGAACTGCTCCCGCCTACCTCCGGTCAATGGTCTCTAACTACACACCCTCAAGACGCCTACGCTCTGCATCTTCTGGCCGCCTCAGACCTACTCCTATCCAAGCTCCGGGAGGGTCATCAAAGAGAAGTCGCCTATTCTCAGTCCTTGCCCCACAATGGTGGAATGAACTACCCACCCCAGTTAGGACAGCCGAAACACGTCCAATCTTTCGCCGTCGACTAAAGACGCACTTCTTCAACCATTATCTGAATTAAAAAAAAATAAAAAATCTAACCCTAACTAACCATACTGTCATGCACTTGTCCTAATAAACTAACCTACACTGTAGCACTCAACACTTTGATGAACATTGTTACTCAGCTGATAGAGTTGTGCTCTTCCTGATGGCTTGTCGTACAGAACTTGTAAGTCGCTTTGGATAAAAGCGTCAGCTAAATGACTAAATGTAAATGTAAATGTAAAAGGCATACTGGGACGCAGAGGGTGCAGTACAGGCTCCGCACGCAGCGCCACCGCCAGGCCGCAGGGACACCGCCAGGCTCCACACGCAGCGACACCGCCAGGCCCCAGGGACACCGCCAGGCCGCAGGGACACCGCCAGGCTCCGCACGCAGCGACACCGCCAGGCCGCAGGGACACCGCCAGGCTCCTCACGCAGGGACACCGCCAGGCCCCAGGGACACCGCCAGGCCGCAGGGACACCGCCAGGCCGCAGGGCCACCGCCAGGCTCTGCACGCAGCGACACTGCCAGGCCGCAGGGACACAATATAGAGCTGTGTGTCTCCTCCTTCTAATACAGAGCTGTGTGTCTCCTCCTTCTAGTACAGAGCTGTGTGTCTCCTCCTTCTAATACAGAGCTGTGTGTCTCCTCCTTCTAGTACAGAGCTGTGTGTCTCCTCCTTCAAGTACAGAGCTGTGTGTCTCCTCCTTCAAGTACAGAGCTGTGTGTCTCCTCCTTCAAGTACAGAGCTGTGTGTCTCCTCCTTCTAATACAGAGCTGTGTGTCTCCTCCTTCTAGTACAGAGCTGTGTGTCTCCTCCTTCAAGTACAGAGCTGTGTGTCTCCTCCTTCTAGTACAGAGCTGTGTGTCTCCTCCTTCAAGTACAGAGCTGTGTGTCTCCTCCTTCAAGTACAGAGCTGTGTGTCTCCTCCTTCTAATACAGAGCTGTGTGTCTCCTCCTTCAAGTACAGAGCTGTGTGTCTCCTCCTTCTAATACAGAGCTGTGTGTCTCCTCCTTCTAATACAGAGCTGTGTGTCTCCTCCTTCAAGTACAGAGCTGTGTGTCTCCTCCTTCTAATATAGAGCTGTGTGTCTCCTCCTTCTAGTACAGAGATGTGTGTCTCCTCCTTCTAATACAGAGCTGTGTGTCTTCTCCTTCTAATATAGAGCTGTGTGTCTCCTCCTTCTAATACAGAGCTGTGTGTCTTCTCCTTCTAATATAGAGCTGTGTGTCTCCTCCTTCAAGTACAGAGCTGTGTGTCTCCTCCTTCTAATACAGAGCTGTGTGTCTCCTCCTTCAAGTACAGAGCTGTGTGTCTCCTCCTTCTAATACAGAGCTGTATGTCTCCTCCTTCAAGTACAGAGCTGTGTGTCTTCTCCTTCTAATATAGAGCTGTGTGTCTCCTCCTTCTAATACAGAGCTGTGTGTCTTCTCCTTCTAATATAGAGCTGTGTGTCTCCTCCTTCAAGTACAGAGCTGTGTGTCTCCTCCTTCTAATATAGAGCTGTGTGTCTCCTCCTTCTAATACAGAGCTGTGTCTCCTCCTTCAAGTACAGAGCTGTGTGTCTCCTCCTTCTAATATAGAGCTGTGTGTCTCCTCCTTCAAGTACAGAGCTGTGTGTCTCCTCCTTAAAGTACAGAGCTGTGTGTCTCCTCCTTCAAGTACAGAGCTGTGTGTCTCCTCCTTCTAATATAGAGCTGTGTGTCTCCTCCTTCTAATACAGAGCTGTGTGTCTCCTCCTTCAAGTACAGAGCTGTGTGTCTCCTCCTTCAAGTACAGAGCTGTGTGTCTCCTCCTTCTAATATAGAGCTGTGTGTCTCCTCCTTCTAATATAGAGCTGTGTGTCTCCTCCTTCAAGTACAGAGCTGTGTGTCTCCTCCTTCTAATATAGAGCTGTGTGTCTCCTCCTTCTAATACAGAGCTGTGTGTCTTCTCCTTCTAATATAGAGCTATGTGTCTCCTCCTTCTAATACAGAGCTGTGTGTCTTCTCCTTCAAGTACAGAGCTGTGTGTCTCCTCCTTCTAATATAGAGCTGTGTGTCTCCTCCTTCAAGTACAGAGCTGTGTGTCTCCTCCTTCAAGTACAGAGCTGTGTGTCTCCTCCTTCTAATACAGAGCTGTATGTCTCCTCCTTCAAGTACAGAGCTGTGTGTCTTCTCCTTCTAATATAGAGCTGTGTGTCTCCTCCTTCTAATACAGAGCTGTGTGTCTTCTCCTTCTAATATAGAGCTGTGTGTCTCCTCCTTCAAGTACAGAGCTGTGTGTCTCCTCCTTCTAATATAGAGCTGTGTGTCTCCTCCTTCTAATACAGAGCTGTGTCTCCTCCTTCAAGTACAGAGCTGTGTGTCTCCTCCTTCTAATATAGAGCTGTGTGTCTCCTCCTTCAAGTACAGAGCTGTGTGTCTCCTCCTTAAAGTACAGAGCTGTGTGTCTCCTCCTTCAAGTACAGAGCTGTGTGTCTCCTCCTTCTAATATAGAGCTGTGTGTCTCCTCCTTCTAATACAGAGCTGTGTGTCTCCTCCTTCAAGTACAGAGCTGTGTGTCTCCTCCTTCAAGTACAGAGCTGTGTGTCTCCTCCTTCTAATATAGAGCTGTGTGTCTCCTCCTTCTAATATAGAGCTGTGTGTCTCCTCCTTCAAGTACAGAGCTGTGTGTCTCCTCCTTCTAATATAGAGCTGTGTGTCTCCTCCTTCTAATACAGAGCTGTGTGTCTTCTCCTTCTAATATAGAGCTATGTGTCTCCTCCTTCTAATACAGAGCTGTGTGTCTTCTCCTTCAAGTACAGAGCTGTGTGTCTCCTCCTTCTAATATAGAGCTGTGTGTCTCCTCCTTCAAGTACAGAGCTGTGTGTCTCCTCCTTCAAGTACAGAGCTGTGTGTCTCCTCCTTCTAATATAGAGCTGTGTGTCTCCTCCTTCTAATATAGAGCTGTGTGTCTCCTCCTTCAAGTACAGAGCTGTGTGTCTCCTCCTTCTAATATAGAGCTGTGTGTCTCCTCCTTCTAATACAGAGCTGTGTGTCTTCTCCTTCTAATATAGAGCTATGTGTCTCCTCCTTCTAATACAGAGCTGTGTGTCTTCTCCTTCAAGTACAGAGCTGTGTGTCTCCTCCTTCTAATATAGAGCTGTGTGTCTCCTCCTTCAAGTACAGAGCTGTGTGTCTCCTCCTTCTAATACAGAGCTGTGTGTCTCCTCCTTCTAGTATAGAGCTGTGTGTCTCCTCCTTCTAATATAGAGCTGTGTGTATCCTCCTTCAAGTACAGAGCTGTGTGTCTCCTCCTTCAAGTACAGAGCTGTGTGTCTCCTCCTTCTAATACAGAGCTGTGTGTCTCCTCCTTCAAGTACAGAGCTGTGTGTCTTCTCCTTCTAATATAGAGCTGTGTGTCTCCTCCTTCTAATACAGAGCTGTGTGTCTTCTCCTTCTAATATAGAGCTGTGTGTCTCCTCCTTCTAATACAGAGCTGTGTGTCTTCTCCTTCTAATATAGAGCTATGTGTCTCCTCCTTCTAATACAGAGCTGTGTGTCTTCTCCTTCAAGTACAGAGCTGTGTGTCTCCTCCTTCTAGTACAGAGCTGTGTGTCTCCTCCTTCAAGTACAGAGCTGTGTGTCTCCTCCTTCAAGTACAGAGCTGTGTGTCTCCTCCTTCTAATATAGAGCTGTGTGTCTCCTCCTTCTAATACAGAGCTGTGTCTCCTCCTTCAAGTACAGAGCTGTGTGTCTCCTCCTTCAAGTACAGAGCTGTGTGTCTCCTCCTTCTAATATAGAGCTGTGTGTCTCCTCCTTCAAGTACAGAGCTGTGTGTCTCCTCCTTCTAATATAGAGCTGTGTGTCTCCTCCTTCAAGTACAGAGCTGTGTGTCTCCTCCTTCTAATATAGAGCTGTGTGTCTCCTCCTTCTAATACAGAGCTGTGTGTCTCCTCCTTCAAGTACAGAGCTGTGTGTCTCCTCCTTCAAGTACAGAGCTGTGTGTCTCCTCCTTCTAATATAGAGCTGTGTGTCTCCTCCTTCTAATACAGAGCTGTGTGTCTTCTCCTTCTAATATAGAGCTGTGTGTCTCCTCCTTCTAATACAGAGCTGTGTGTCTCCTCCTTCTAGTATAGAGCTGTGTGTCTCCTCCTTCAAGTACAGAGCTGTGTGTCTCCTCCTTCTAATACAGAGCTGTGTGTCTCCTCCTTCTAATACAGAGCTGTGTGTCTCCTCCTTCTAGTATAGAGCTGTGTGTCTCCTCCTTCAAGTACAGAGCTGTGTGTCTCCTCCTTCAAGTACAGAGCTGTGTGTCTCCTCCTTCTAGTACAGAGCTGTGTGTCTTCTCCTTCTAATATAGAGCTGTGTGTCTCCTCCTTCAAGTGCAGAGCTGTGTGTCTCCTCCTTCAAGTACAGAGCTGTGTGTCTCCTCCTTCAAGTACAGAGCTGTGTGTCTCCTCCTTCTAATACAGAGCTGTGTGTCTCCTCCTTCAAGTACAGAGCTGTGTGTCTCCTCCTTCTAATACAGAGCTGTGTGTCTCCTCCTTCTAATACAGAGCTGTGTGTCTCCTCCTTCAAGTACAGAGCTGTGTGTCTCCTCCTTCTAATACAGAGCTGTGTGTCTCCTCCTTCTAGTACAGAGCTGTGTGTCTCCTCCTTCTAATACAGAGCTGTGTGTCTCCTCCTTCTAGTACAGAGCTGTGTGTCTCCTCCTTCAAGTACAGAGCTGTGTGTCTCCTCCTTCTAATACAGAGCTGTGTGTCTCCTCCTTCAAGTACAGAGCTGTGTGTCTCCTCCTTCTAATATAGAGCTGTGTGTCTCCTCCTTCAAGTACAGAGCTGTGTGTCTCCTCCTTCAAGTACAGAGCTGTGTGTCTCCTCCTTCTAATACAGAGCTGTGTGTCTCCTCCTTCTAATATAGAGCTGTGTGTCTCCTCCTTCAAGTACAGAGCTGTGTGTCTCCTCCTTCTAATACAGAGCTGTGTGTCTCCTCCTTCAAGTACAGAGCTGTGTGTCTCCTCCTTCTAATATAGAGCTGTGTGTCTCCTCCTTCAAGTACAGAGCTGTGTGTCTCCTCCTTCTAATATAGAGCTGTGTGTCTCCTCCTTCTAATACAGAGCTGTGTGTCTTCTCCTTCTAATATAGAGCTGTGTGTCTCCTCCTTCAAGTACAGAGCTGTGTGTCTCCTCCTTCTAATACAGAGCTGTGTGTCTCTTCCTTCAAGTACAGAGCTGTGTGTCTCCTCCTTCTAATATAGAGCTGTGTGTCTCCTCCTTCTAATACAGAGATGTGTGTCTCCTCCTTCTAATACAGAGCTGTATGTCTCCTCCTTCAAGTACAGAGCTGTGTGTCTCCTCCTTCAAGTACAGAGCTGTGTGTCTCCTCCTTCTAATACAGAGCTGTGTGTCTCTTCCTTCAAGTACAGAGCTGTGTGTCTCCTCCTTCTAATATAGAGCTGTGTGTCTCCTCCTTCAAGTACAGAGCTGTGTGTCTCCTCCTTCTAATATAGAGCTGTGTGTCTCCTCCTTCTAATATAGAGCTGTATGTCTCCTCCTTCAAGTACAGAGCTGTGTGTCTCCTCCTTCTAGTACAGAGCTGTGTGTCTCCTCCTTCAAGTACATAGCTGTGTGTCTCCTCCTTCAAGTACAGAGCTGTGTGTCTCCTCCCTCTAATATAGAGCTGTGTGTCTCCTCCTTCTAATATAGAGCTGTGTGTCTCCTCCTTCTAATACAGAGCTGTGTGTCTCCTCCTTCAAGTACAGAGCTGTGTGTCTCCTCCTTCTAATACAGAGCTGTGTGTCTCCTCCTTCTAATATAGAGCTGTGTGTCTCCTCCTTCTAATACAGAGCTGTGTGTCTCCTCCTCATATTCGCGTCTTATTCTCTTCCTCTTATTTATTCAAATTAAATGTTGGACGCTGATCCCGATTTTCCAGTGTTGTGTTTTCCCTTGTGTGTGTGTGTGTGTGTGTGTGTGTGTGTGTGTGTGTGTGTGTGTGTGTGTGTGTGTGTGTGTGTGTGTGTGTGTGTGTGTGTGTGTGTGTGTGCACGTGCATGTGTATGTGTGTGCGCGTGCGCGTGCCATTCATGTCTGTGTACAAGGGGGTAGTAGAGTAGGGTGGCATATTTCACCCTCCACCCAAACGGAGCCATGGGTGGTAAATCTTCTCCCGACGCAGAAAACACGCTACTTAGAGAACGAGCCGACGGGTGCTTCGGGGGCCGACAGATTAATTCTGTTTAACCCCCGGCCCCGGGGCCGTGTGGCGTCGTCCTCATCATCACGTGTGCGGAGCCACCGGGTCTCTCTCCCCCCCTCGACCCGCAAGCTGCCGCCGCTGCAGATGGTACCGGCCGTGCACCGCGAGTCCAAACCGCTTTATTATTGTTCCTTTTTTGGTTACAGCAAGAACACGGTGGACTTCAGATCCAAGATAATCTGTTATTCATTCAGCCGGCGATGACGTTTAATGCCGCGTCTCCAGTGGATCCGGGCTTTTCCTTTTTTTGGGTTCAAAGAATAGAACTGGTAAAAAGAGAGAGATAGAGAGGCATGGAGGGAGGGAGGGGGGGACAGAGAGAAAGAGAGCTTAGGAGTAGCGGCCCCTAATCCTTAGGTGACCATCGGCGAGGTCCCCAGATGACTGGCTACTGGCTGGGGAACTGGAATAGTTTTCAAAAGGACTTTTGTCTCTTCTCCCCGACATGCGTTAAAGCTTGAGCAGAGGTTGAGCAGAGCAACATGGAAGCTACATTTATCAGTTCACAGTTTAGAGGATATTGCAAATCAATTTATTAGATTACCAGGCTTGCTTTGAGCCCCCCCCCCGCCGCCGCCTTCTAAACATAATATTTTTAAAGCAAACTCCATTTCCAGATTATGGAGCACTTTATCGCAGAACAAGGATGTATAAATTCTGGCCCAGATGTCCTAAATCCTATTTCCTGTCTCTTTACAGTAATGTGTCTTCATCCTCTCAAGGACATGTCGTAATGGAGTTTGTTAGGCTTCCGTCCGTATCGGCCAGTTAGACGTCTGTCCCTTAAACACAGTTAGCTACACATGATGCACAATGGCCATGTTAAAAAAATTGTAATAATAATAATAATAATAATAATAATAATAATAATAATAATAATAATAATAATAATAATAATAATAATAATAATAATAATAATAATAATAATAATAATAATAATAATAATAATAATAATAATAATAATAATAATAATAATAATAATAATAATAATAATAATAATAATAATAATAATAATAATAATAATAATAATAATAATAATAATAATAATAATAATAATAATAATAATAATAATAATAATAATAATAATAATAGCTTTATTTGTATATAGCACCTTTCATACAGGGGATTGCAGTTCAAAGTGCTTTACACATCAGTAAGAAATAAGACATAAAATCTGTGTAAAACAAGCAGCAAGAGCAAAGCATAAAGTGGGATAAAATAATGCAGATAATATATTAAACAAATCATACCAGAACCTAACGTTCCAATAGGCTTCTTGGATTTATGTAATCTGTTACAAAACATGATAAAGGTAACAGCAAACCATTGGAATTGCTACATTTTAATAATTAATTTCAAATTGTATTCAAAATGTTGTCTTTTACTATAATGAAGACGACAGCAATTGCACGGTTGATAATGGCTTATTTCTGTGGAAAAAATTTAAACACTTTCAGGGGTTCACATTTTATATATTTTCCAAGCCACTTTATACGGTAGATTGTGACATCATCATTGCATTTACATTATAGTAATTTATCACATGTACACTGAGCGTTTAGCTCACTGTATCATTAGAACATTCAGCTCTCAAACCCTCTCACACGTGAGATCAAACACCGATAGGACGTCCGACTTAGAGGACAACGAACAGTCGGCCAAAAGTTGGCAAAAAAATACAAAAATAATAAAAAGATTGGCCAATTATTGTGGTAATCAACGGCCGACTGTACCATCCAGTAAACAGTGAAGTACACAAGCATTATAGCATTTTTTGCCGTAAATAATCTTTCGGCAAGTGATCCAATTATCCAACTGAAGTTGCAATTTCTGAACACTGTGTTAAGATAAAGCCTGGGACTCGAGAGACGCCAAGGAGACGCATCCCTTAAACGGTATTATCCGTGTTTATGAACAGTTTACTACTGATGTTCTCTTTCTGTCCACTCAGTGTGCCATTCAAAGGAACCCACGCACCCCCCCACCCACCCACCCCCTCATGGAGGATAATAATACACAGTGGTAATAAATGGTCTTTAATTTGGTGCCTCTCGTGTTGGAACGGACTTATAACAAAACCCCCTTGAGGGAAAACCTTCTGACCGCACGGCGCATGTCCTATTGAAGAGCAGTAGGGCCATAGGATCCAGTAGGTCTATAGGATCCAGTAGC
The DNA here is from genome assembly GCF_963971535.1 of Notolepis coatsorum. Classification (NCBI taxonomy): domain Eukaryota; kingdom Metazoa; phylum Chordata; class Actinopteri; order Aulopiformes; family Paralepididae; genus Notolepis; species Notolepis coatsorum. The sequence continues at coordinate 83,814 of NW_028169330.1, read as the reverse complement.
TCTATAGGATCCAGTAGGTCCATATGATCCAGTAGGTATATAGGATCCAGTAGGTCTATAGGATCCAGTAGGTCTATAGGATCCAGTAGGTCTATATGATCCAGTAGGTCCATATGATCCAGTAGGTGTATAGGATCCAGTAGATCTATAGGACCCAGTAGGTATATAGGATCCAGTAGGTCCACATGATCCAGTAGGTCCATAGGACCCAGTAGGTCTATATGATACAGTAGGTCCATATGATCCAGTAGGTGTATAGGATCCAGTATATCTATAGGATCCAGTAGGTATATGGGATCCAGTAGGTCTATAGGATCCAGTAGGTCTATATGATCCAGTAGGTCCATATGATCCAGTAGGTATATATGATCCGGTAGATTCTATAGGATCCAGTAGGTCTATATAATCCAGTAGGTCCATATGATCCAGTAGGTCCATATGATCCAGTAGGTATATAGGATCCGGTAGATCTATAGGATCCAGTAGGTATATAGGATCCAGTAGGTCTATAGGATCCAGTAGGTCCATAGGATCCAGTAGGTCTATAGGATCCAGTAGCGGGGATGACAGGGGACTGAGGATGACACAGGAATGGCTGCCAAACCGGCTTCTCCCTATAGGACACAGCAGAGGGACTTGGTTGGAATCTCTAGTTGCTGTGTTGGACGGTTAGCGGACAGTGCCGGTTAGCCTAGGCATTGTCCAACTAACACCTCTCCCGAAGGCTAACCGGCACTGTCCGCTTCCATTCATTGTGCTAAGCTAGGCTAACATGCAGCCAGATAGTTTTCTACTGAATGCACAGAGAGGAAACTGGTATCTATCTTCTTGTCTCTCTCTGGAGAAGACGGTAAGCTAATTTAGCAAAATGTTGGCGTCTTCCTTTAAACCTACTGGTACACCTTGTGTAGAAAAATATTTTGTGATCAAATATGGTAGAAATTAAACAAAAAGGTTCACTGTGTACCTTCACTGTCTGCCTCCGCTTTGCTTCATTCATATTTTTCAAGATAAACAAGATTTATTCCATTCATGTCTTGAATATAATGGATTTTACTTTCTTACTTCTTATGTCACAAAAAAATCCCCCAAAAAGCATAGCACTTTTATTGATAAATGTGATCTATATGTGAATCCAAATAGTATGCATATGCTGTCTAGATTGCTTGTAATTGACATGAAGTTAAATATCTGTTAAGTATTCTATAAGTCTATCTTTTTAAGTTATGGCTTCATTGTTTCCTAATAACATTGTGGGTTAACCAGGCCCACGGACACAAAAAGTAACAAAAACATGCAGAACAACAAAAGGCTTAATAAGCGTAACATAGAATGTACCAGATGTAGCCATTGGGGGTAATTTTCAACTGTAGTCCCTGAACAGATTTTATGGAACATAACATAAAATGTAAAAAGATACAGCATAAAGGAACAAACAAGCAGCATCATCAAGGTTCCAGCCAATACATAACCTCACGCAGCCCATAGCAACAGTACATAACCTCACGCAGCCCATAGCAACAGTACATAACCTCACGCAGCCCATAGCAACAGTACATAACCTCCCGCAGCCCATAGCAACAGTACATAACCTCACACAGCCCATAGCAACAGTACATAACCTCACGCAGCCCATAGCAACAGTACATAACCTCACGCAGCCCATAGCAACAGTACATAACCTCACGCAGCCCATAGCAACAGTACATAACCTCACACAGCCCATAGCAACAGTACATAAACTCACACAGCCCATAGCAACAGTACATAACCTCATGCAGCCCATAGCAACAGTACATAACCCCACGCAGCCCATAGCAACAGTACATAACCTCACGCAGCCCATAGCAACACACACAGCATCAAACACAGCATCATGGACGTTTAGCATCACAGCACCACAAAAACATCCAAGACAAGCCGTTCTCTTTTCATTTTCTCTGGCAAAAAAAAAGAAGAAGAAAATGTCAAACTGGACGTCTATTGTCTCTATCAGATCAGCTGACTGTGTTCTGCCTCCTCTCTCTATTATCTCTATCAGATCACGAAAATACACCCCTCCCCTCTAAAGAAAGACAGGCTTATTTGGCCAGAGATCTCCTTTTTATGTATTTATTTTTGTATCCAAAGAATAAAAGAATAGGACAGAAATGGGAATTATAAAATAAAAGTTGTAATAATAATAATAATTACTTTATTTTTATAGCACTTTTCATACAGAAATTGCAATTCAAAGTGCTTCACAGCGGTAAAAAATAAAGGCATAAGCGAGCATAAAAAAGATAGAGAGGTAGCAAGGTAAGGTAAATCACAGTGTTTCACATTAGGATCTAGCATCCCAATAGGCCGCTCTGTTTACGGTTTCATTCAGTAATACAAATAATAAAATAGAATAGGCAGAGTAAAAAAGTGCTGTTTGATTCAGTTAAAAAATAGGCAAACAATTATAAAATAGAACGGACAGTAAAAAGTGTGATCAAATAGTTCAATAAAAATATAACAACAGAGCAGTGCATTGCTCTTAACACTGAGTTTCTTTACAAAGTTCTAACATACAACAGAGCAGTGCATCGCTCTTAACACTTTGAGTTTCTTTACAAAGTTCTAACATACAACAGAGCAGTGCATCACTCTCAACTTTGAATTTCTTTACAAAGTTCATTTTTGAATTACAACAGAGCGCTACATAGGAGGTAGTGAAATTAAATTAGCATAGAACTGACACATGAATTTGATAGGAAGTGTATAAAAGCAGGCAGGGTAAGAGTACTGCAGGTAAAGTACAATTTGTGTCAGGATATCCCTAATGTTTCATTTAAATGCCTGAGCAAAGAGATTTTAAGCTGTCTTTTGAAGATGTCTAGCAAGTTGGCTTCCCTGATGTTTTGGGTAGTTTGTTCCATAGTTTTGGGGCGTAGTTGATAAAGGCTGCATCACCAATCCTCTTTTGACTGTTTCTGGGAACCTCTGATTGATTGATTGAAAAGTTTATTAACAGATTGCAGAATGGGTACAGTACAGTACAGCTCAATACATACAATTGTTAAGGGGATGCAGACCAGAGAAAGACTTTCGACTTGTTTACATCAGGGTCCCCCATTTTCAATTCATCATAACATATATGACATACATGACATACAGATAGACAGTACTGCTACATCTATACATTTATGACATATCAGATTTGCAAATACAGTACTGTTTGTGATACAAAAGTGTCCAGAAAAGGAGTGTATATACATTTGGCATAGAAACTGTACATTGGAGGAGGTTGGTTGGGTGGGGTGGGGTTGGGTGGGTTGGGTGAGGGCTGTACATTGGAGGTGGGGGGGGGGGGGGGGGGGTTGGGAAGGGGACACACACACATTTTACACTGTACATTTGAATATTGACAAAGCCTTACTTGGTAATTTACTGTACAACTAGGTTAGGACATTTGTAGGGGCCAGTTTCGAATTGCAGTCTCACGTAGGTGTTTTTTGAGAGTGTTTTTGAAGGTGGGTAGTGATTCACATTCCTTTACAGCTTTAGGCAGGGCGTTCCACATTGATGTGGCATAATTGCGAAACGTGTTTAGTCCCTTGTTTGATCCGAATCTGGGTTTTACATGATTTGTGGAGCTCCCTCTGGTGTTGTGATCGTGGTATTCACTGACCTTTGGGAAGTATTTTGACATGTACATGGGTACCTTGGTCGCGTAGTGTATCTTGTAGACCAGGCCCATTGCAAGTTGCTGTACTCTGTCGTCTACTCTAAGCCATCCTAGGTTGTCAAAGTGGGCAGGGGTGAGGTGGGTTCTAGGAGTCAGGTCAAGTAGTAGTCTGACTAGCTTGTTTTGAGATGTTTGTAATTTGTTTTTTAGTGCCTTTGAGGTGCTTTGGTACCATGAGGTGCAAGCATAGTCGTAGTACCCTTGAATGAGTGCTCCTGCTAGAGTCTTCAGGGTATTCTTGTTTACCAGAGAGGAGATCCGGTACAAGAATCGCGTTCGTTGGTTGACTTTTTTTATTACATTGGATGCCATTTTAGTAGTAGTAGTAGTCCAGCAGCTGATGATCGCAGTGTTCTTGCTGGCCTGTAATTTATTAGTATTGGCGATGTAGCTAGGTCCCTGTGCATTTAGAGCTTTGTATGTAAGGAGAAGGACCTTGAAGTCAATTCTAAATGTTACAGGAAGCCAGTGTAAAGCAGCTAAGACTGGTCTATTGTGCTCTCTCCTTTTGGTTCTGGTTAGCAGTTGGGCTGCAGAGTTTTGGATTAGCTGAAGCCTTTCTGTGGTATTTATTGCCAATAAGCAGTCTGTAATGGAGTTAATAGCTGTATCATTTGGTTCAGCAGATATACAGTATATCATCCGCATAGCTATGAAAAAACCTACATTATGTTCTCGGATGATATCACCCAGCGGTAACATGTAAAGGGAGAAGAGTAAGGGACCTAAGCAACTCCCTTGTGTAACTCCATAGTTGTTGTCATATATCTCAGACATGTGGCATCCTAGTTTAACAAGAAACCAGCTTAGCATATATAGTCTGCGAAACCGACAAGGTTTTAAAGACGATTGATTAGAATATCATGATCGATTGTATCGAATGCTGCACTGAGATCTAGCAGGATAAGGATGGAGACCTTATTCTCGTCAGAGTTTAGTCTGAGGTCACTGATTATTTTGGTGAGGGCAGTTTCAGTGGCATGATATTTTCTAAATCCCGATTGAAATTCTTCTAAGATGTTGTTTTCTTCAAGAAAGGAATTAATTTGAACTGAAACTATCTTTTCAAGTACTTTACTAATGAATGGTAGGTTAGATATTGGTTGATAGTTTGCCAGTATATTACTATCCAAGTTAGGTTTTTTTAATAATGGCTTTACAACTGCTGTTTTAAAGGCATCTGGGAAAATACCAGTTCTAAGGGAAGTGTTGATGATATCTAGCACAGGGCTTGAACACTATTAAACACCAGTTTGAAGAAAGCTGTAGGTATAGGATCAATGTCTGAGGTGGAGGAGTTACATTCTGAGACAGTTTTGCAGAGTACATCTAATGTGATGCATGTGAATCTTCTCATGGTTACATTGCACGGTTTGCTGTAATCAGCTTTATTTCCATCATGAGTAATGCTGGCCCTGATCAAGGTTATTTTGTTGTTAAAGAATAGTGCAAGTTCTTCACACTTAACCGTTGATGACTGAGGAGGTGTAGGGGCAGTGTTCAGTAGTAGATTAATAGTGGAAAAGATTATTCTGGAGCTTCCAGCGTTTTCTGTAATGATAGAGAAGTAGTCTTTCCTTGTTGGATGGTTTCATTATAGGCAGTTAAAGCAACTTTGTATAATATCACAGCAGATAGTGGTTTTTGTTTTCCTCCTTTTCCGCTCCGCTGCACGACATTTCCTTTTTTCTTTGTTGACCGCATTATAGTTCAACCAGGGCGAGGCTGGTTTTCTTCTTTTTTTGTTTTTAGTGGAGCGACAGAGTTGAATACAGATGATAGTGCATCATTGAGATGTTCTACCATTTCATTTAGAGATGAATAATGTGTCTTGATTTGTCTCTCTGTGCAGGAGGGTACGTGGAAGGTTTATGGAGGATCTTTTTGACACCAACATTACAAGGTCAAGGTCAACATTACAAGTACCTGACGAGGCTGTCGTATTGTTCTAGAATAAATGTAACTTTGAGGTAAGAGAGACAGACAGACAGCCAGCAGCAATAACACACGGAGCACGGCATAGAGAACAACACAACACATGTACCCAGTCGTGTCACATGAAAAAAGGTGATCGCTCTCTCCCGTCAGGAGTATACAGCGTGCGCGTGAGTACATGGTACGTGCCGCTGTGTTGTCTGTCGCCGACGGAGTGTAGCCGAAGTTACTCACTGAAAAAACACGTCAAGACAAACAGAACTACAGAGCTGATGACATCATCCATCATCCGGCACACTTCTCGGCGTCGGCAGAATTACACGTTTCCTTTTGATGAAAAAAGAAAAGGAGGTGGGGGACCGTGGCGGAGGGGGGGGGGGGGCGCGGTGGAGGGAGGGGGGGGGGGGGGGGGGCGCGGTGGAGGGAGAGGGGGGGGGGGGGGGGGTATACCTTCCCAAACCTCCGCCTCGTTGACTTTAATCAAAGCGGGAACAGGAGCGTACCTCCTGTACTTGAGGTGAGGGGCAGGGAGGTAGATACCTTACCTCATCTTAACAGGACAGATTGGTACTTACCTCATTTTAACAGGGGACAGATTGGTACTTACCTCATCTTAACAGGGGACAGATTGGTACTTACCTCATTTTAACAGGACAGATTGGTACTTACCTCATCTTAACAGGGGACAGATTGGTACTTACCTCATCTTAACAGGACAGATTGGTACTTACCTCATTTTAACAGGGGACAGATTGGTACTTACCTCATCTTAACAGGGGACAGATTGGTACTTACCTCATCTTAACAGGACAGATTGGTACTTACCTCATCTTAACAGGACAGATTGGTACTTACCTCATCTTAACAGGGGGACAGATTGGTACTTACCTCATCTTAACAGGACAGATTGGTACTTACCTCATTTTAACAGGGGGACAGATTGGTACTTACCTCATCTTAACAGGGGGACAGATTGGTACTTACCTCATCTTAACAGGACATATTGGTACTTACCTCATTTTTACAGGGGACAGATTGGTACTTACCTGATCTTAACAGGACAGATTGGTACTTACCTCATCTTAACAGGGGGACAGATTGGTACTTACCTCATCTTAACAGGACAGATTGGTACTTCCCTCATCTTAACAGGGGGACAGATTGGTACTTACCTCATCTTAACAGGGGGACAGATTGGTACTTAACTCATCTTAACAATGGGACAGATTGGTACTTACCTCATCTTAACAGGGGGACAGATTGGTACTTACCTCATCTTAACAGGGGACAGATTGGTACTTACCTGATCTGAACAGGACAGATTGGTACTTATCTCATCTTAACAGGACAGATTGGTACTTACCTCATCTTAACAGGGGACAGATTGGTACTTACCTCATCTTAACAGGACAGATTGGTACTTACCTCATCTTAACAGGACATATTGGTACTTACCTCATCTTAACAGGGGGACAGATTGGTACTTACCTCATCTTAACAGGACAGATTGATACTTACCTCATCTTAACAGGGGGACAGATTGGTACTTACCTCATCTTAACAAGGGGACAGATTGGTACTTACCTCATCTTAACAGGGGGACATATTGGTACTTACCTGATCTTAACAGGACAGATTGGTACTTACCTCATCTTAACAAGGGGACAGATTGGTACTTACCTCATCTTAACAAGGGGACAGATTGGTACTTACCTCATTTTAACAGGATCGATTGGTACTTACCTCATCTTAACAAAACAGATTGGTACTTACCTCATTTTAACAGGACAGATTGGTACTTACCTCATCTTAACAGGGGGACAGATTGGTACTTACCTCATCTTAACAGGGGACAGATTGGTACTTACCTCATCTTAACAGGGGGACAGATTGGTACTTACCTCATCTTAACAGGACAGATTGGTACTTACCTCATCTTAACAGGACAGATTGGTACTTACCTCATCTTAACAGGGGACATATTGGTACTTACCTCATCTTAACAGGGGACAGATTGGTACTTACCTCATCTTAACAGGACAGATTGGTACTTACCTCATCTTAACAGGACATATTGGTACTTACCTCATCTTAACAGGGGGACAGATTGGTACTTACCTCATCTTAACAGGACAGATTGGTACTTACCTCATCTTAACAGGGGGACAGATTGGTACTTACCTCATCTTAACAGGGGGACAGATTGGTACTTACCTCATCTTAACAGGACATATTGGTACTTACCTCATCTTAACAGGGGGACAGATTGGTACTTACCTCATCTTAACAGGATAGATTGGTACTTACCTCATCCTAACAGGACAGATTGGTACTTACCTCATCTTAACAGGGGGACAGATTGGTACTTACCCCATCTTAACAGGACAGATTGGTACTTACCTCATCTTAACAGGGGGACAGATTGGTACTTACCTCATCTTAACAGGGGACAGATTGGTACTTACCTAATCTTAACAGGGGGACAGATTGGTACTTACCTCATCTTAACAGGACAGATTGGTACTTACCTCATCTTAAAGGGGAACTATTTTACTATTTCTTTCACTATTTGGGCACTTTTACACAATTCCTGTGAGTCTATGGAACACCTCTGTAATATATATATTTTTTTTATTCATTGTTTTGTATTTCTAATCAAGTCCTCAAAAACAGCATTTTTCGACCTCAAAATCTCGAGCTGTTTTGAGCCTGGGCTCCTAAACCATTGCGCGTTCTGGTTCACCTGAACATTAACATGCAGCGGTGTCTTTATGACATCACATATAGGGCACATTTTCAAATGACTCAGTTCAGTGAGGGTGAATATTGTGAGAGGAGAATTGGAAGAATGCGCCAATATGAGAATTTTGAGACATAGATCATATTAATATAAGTTCACATAGCTAGGAAACAATGCTAAACACTCAAAAAGGCCATTTATAAGATAGTTCCCCTTTAACAGGACAGATTGGTACTTACCTAATCTTAAAAGGGGGACAGATTGGTACTTACCTCATCTCAACAGGACAGATTGGTACTTACCTCATCTTAACAGGTGACAGATTGGTACTTACCTCATCTTAACAGGACAGATTGGTACTTCCCTCATCTTAACATGACATATTGGTACTTACCTCATCTTAAAAGGGGGACAGATTGGTACTTACCTCATCTTAAAAGGGGGACAGATTGGTACTTACCTCATCTTAACAGGACAGATTGGTACTTACATCATCTTAACAGGACAGATTGGTACGTACCTCATCTTACCAGGACAGATTGGTACTTACCTCATCTTAACAGGACAGATTGGTACTTACCTCATCTTAACAGGGGGACAGATTGGTACTTACCTCATCTTAACAGGGGACAGATTGGTACTTACCTCATCTTAACAGGACAGATTGGTACTTACCTCATCTTAACAGGGGACAGATTGGTACTTACCTCATCTTAACAGGACAGATTGGTACTTACCTCATCTTAACAGGGGGACAGATTGGTACTTACCTCATCTTAACAGGACAGATTGGTACTTACCTAATCTTAAAAGGGGGACAGATTGGTACTTACCTCATCTTAACAGGGGACAGATTGGTACTTACCTCATCTTAACAGGGGGACAGATTGGTACTTACCTCATCTTAACAGGACAGATTGGTACTTACCTCATCTTAACAGGACAGATTGGTACTTACCTCATCTTAACAGGGGACATATTGGTACTTACCTCATCTTAACAGGGGACAGATTGGTACTTACCTCATCTTAACAGGACAGATTGGTACTTACCTCATCTTAACAGGACATATTGGTACTTACCTCATCTTAATAGGGGGACAGATTGGTACTTACCTCATCTTAACAGGACAGATTGGTACTTACCTCATCTTAACAGGGGGACAGATTGGTACTTACCTCATCTTAACAGGGGGACAGATTGGTACTTACCTCATCTTAACAGGACATATTGGTACTTACCTCATCTTAACAGGGGGACAGATTGGTACTTACCTCATCTTAACAGGACAGATTGATACTTACCTCATCTTAACAGGGGGACAGATTGGTACTTACCTCATCTTAACAAGGGGACAGATTGGTACTTACCTCATCTTAACAGGGGGACATATTGGTACTTACCTCATCTTAACAAGGGGACAGATTGGTACTTACCTCATCTTAACAAGGGGACAGATTGGTACTTACCTCATTTTAACAGGACCGATTGGTACTTACCTCATCTTAACAGGACAGATTGGTACTTACGTCATTTTAACAGGACAGATTGGTACTTACCTCATCTTAACAGGGGGACACATTGGTACTTACCTCATCTTAACAGGGGACAGATTGGTACTTACCTCATCTTAACAGGGGACAGATTGGTCTTACCTCATCTTAACAGGGGACAGATTGGTACTTACCTCATCTTAACAGGATAGATTGGTACTTACCTCATCCTAACAGGGGGACAGATTGGTACTTACCTCATCTTAACAGGGGACAGATTGGTCTTACCTCATCTTAACAGGGGGACAGATTGGTACCTACCCCATCTTAACAGGACAGATTGGTACTTACCTCATCTTAACAGGGGGACAGATTGGTACTTACCTCATCTTAACAGGGGACAGATTGGTACTTACCTAATCTTAACAGGGGGACAGATTGATACTTACCTCATCTTAACAGGACAGATTGGTACTTACCTCATCTTAAAGGGGAACTATTTTACTATTTCTTTCACTATTTGGGCACTTTTACACAATTCCTGTGAGTCTATGGAACACCTCTGTAATATATATATTTTTTTTATTCATTGTTTTGTATTTCTAATCAAGTCCTCAAAAACAGCATTTTTCTACCTCAAGATCTCGAGCTGTTTTGAGCCTGGGCTCCTAAACCACTGCGCGTTCTGGTTCACCTGAACATTAACATGCAGCGGTGTCTTTATGACATCACATATAGGGCACATTTTCAAATGACTCAGTTCAGTGAGGGTGAATATTGTGAGAGGAGAATTGGAAGAATGCGCCAATATGAGAATTTTGAGACATAGATCATATTAATATAAGTTCACATAGCTAGGAAACAATGCTAAACACTCAAAAAGGCCATTTATAAGATAGTTCCCCTTTAACAGGACAGATTGGTACTTACCTAATCTTAAAAGGGGGACAGATTGGTACTTACCTCATCTCAACAGGACAGATTGGTACTTACCTCATCTTAACAGGTGACAGATTGGTACTTACCTCATCTTAACAGGACAGATTGGTACTTCCCTCATCTTAACAGGACATATTGGTACTTACCTCATCTTAAAAGGGGGACAGATTGGTACTTACCTCATCTTAAAAGGGGGACAGATTGGTACTTACCTCATCTTAACAGGACAGATTGGTACTTACATCATCTTAACAGGACAGATTGGTACGTACCTCATCTTACCAGGACAGATTGGTACTTACCTCATCTTAACAGGACAGATTGGTACTTACCTCATCTTAACAGGGGGACAGATTGGTACTTACCTCATCTTAACAGGGGACAGATTGGTACTTACCTCATCTTAACAGGACAGATTGGTACTTACCTCATCTTAACAGGGGACAGATTGGTACTTACCTCATCTTAACAGGACAGATTGGTACTTACCTCATCTTAACAGGGGGACAGATTGGTACTTACCTCATCTTAACAGGACAGATTGGTACTTACCTAATCTTAAAAGGGGGACAGATTGGTACTTACCTCATCTTAACAGGGGACAGATTGGTACTTACCTCATCTTAACAGGGGGACAGATTGGTACTTACCTCATCTTAACAGGACAGATTGGTACTTACCTCATCTTAACAGGACAGATTGGTACTTACCTCATCTTAACAGGGGACATATTGGTACTTACCTCATCTTAACAGGGGACAGATTGGTACTTACCTCATCTTAACAGGACAGATTGGTACTTACCTCATCTTAACAGGACATATTGGTACTTACCTCATCTTAATAGGGGGACAGATTGGTACTTACCTCATCTTAACAGGACAGATTGGTACTTACCTCATCTTAACAGGGGGACAGATTGGTACTTACCTCATCTTAACAGGGGGACAGATTGGTACTTACCTCATCTTAACAGGACATATTGGTACTTACCTCATCTTAACAGGGGGACAGATTGGTACTTACCTCATCTTAACAGGACAGATTGATACTTACCTCATCTTAACAGGGGGACAGATTGGTACTTACCTCATCTTAACAAGGGGACAGATTGGTACTTACCTCATCTTAACAGGGGGACATATTGGTACTTACCTCATCTTAACAAGGGGACAGATTGGTACTTACCTCATCTTAACAAGGGGACAGATTGGTACTTACCTCATTTTAACAGGACCGATTTGTACTTACCTCATCTTAACAGGACAGATTGGTACTTACGTCATTTTAACAGGACAGATTGGTACTTACCTCATCTTAACAGGGGGACACATTGGTACTTACCTCATCTTAACAGGGGACAGATTGGTACTTACCTCATCTTAACAGGGGACAGATTGGTCTTACCTCATCTTAACAGGGGACAGATTGGTACTTACCTCATCTTAACAGGATAGATTGGTACTTACCTCATCCTAACAGGACAGATTGGTACTTACCTCATCTTAACAGGGGGACAGATTGGTACCTACCCCATCTTAACAGGACAGATTGGTACTTACCTCATCTTAACAGGGGGACAGATTGGTACTTACCTCATCTTAACAGGGGACAGATTGGTACTTACCTAATCTTAACAGGGGGACAGATTGATACTTACCTCATCTTAACAGGACAGATTGGTACTTACCTCATCTTAAAGGGGAACTATTTTACTATTTCTTTCACTATTTGGGCACTTTTACACAATTCCTGTGAGTCTATGGAACACCTCTGTAATATATATATTTTTTTTATTCATTGTTTTGTATTTCTAATCAAGTCCTCAAAAACAGCATTTTTCTACCTCAAGATCTCGAGCTGTTTTGAGCCTGGGCTCCTAAACCACTGCGCGTTCTGGTTCACCTGAACATTAACATGCAGCGGTGTCTTTATGACATCACATATAGGGCACATTTTCAAATGACTCAGTTCAGTGAGGGTGAATATTGTGAGAGGAGAATTGGAAGAATGCGCCAATATGAGAATTTTGAGACATAGATCATATTAATATAAGTTCACATAGCTAGGAAACAATGCTAAACACTCAAAAAGGCCATTTATAAGATAGTTCCCCTTTAACAGGACAGATTGGTACTTACCTAATCTTAAAAGGGGGACAGATTGGTACTTACCTCATCTCAACAGGACAGATTGGTACTTACCTCATCTTAACAGGTGACAGATTGGTACTTACCTCATCTTAACAGGACAGATTGGTACTTCCCTCATCTTAACAGGACATATTGGTACTTACCTCATCTTAAAAGGGGGACAGATTGGTACTTACCTCATCTTAAAAGGGGGACAGATTGGTACTTACCTCATCTTAACAGGACAGATTGGTACTTACATCATCTTAACAGGACAGATTGGTACGTACCTCATCTTACCAGGACAGATTGGTACTTACCTCATCTTAACAGGACAGATTGGTACTTACCTCATCTTAATAGGGGGACAGATTGGTACTTACCTCATCTTAACAGGGGACAGATTGGTACTTACCTCATCTTAACAGGACAGATTGGTACTTACCTCATCTTAACAGGGGACAGATTGGTACTTACCTCATCTTAACAGGACAGATTGGTACTTACCTCATCTTAACAGGGGGACAGATTGGTACTTACCTCATCTTAACAGGACAGATTGGTACTTACCTAATCTTAAAAGGGGGACAGATTGGTACTTACCTCATCTTAACAGGGGACAGATTGGTACTTACCTCATCTTAACAGGGGGACAGATTGGTACTTACCTCATCTTAACAGGACAGATTGGTACTTACCTCATCTTAACAGGACAGATTGGTACTTACCTCATCTTAACAGGGGACATATTGGTACTTACCTCATCTTAACAGGGGACAGATTGGTACTTACCTCATCTTAACAGGACAGATTGGTACTTACCTCATCTTAACAGGACATATTGGTACTTACCTCATCTTAACGGGGGGACAGATTGGTACTTACCTCATCTTAACAGGACAGATTGGTACTTACCTCATCTTAACAGGGGGACAGATTGGTACTTACCTCATCTTAACAGGGGGACAGATTGGTACTTACCTCATCTTAACAGGACATATTGGTACTTACCTCATCTTAACAGGGGGACAGATTGGTACTTACCTCATCTTAACAGGACAGATTGATACTTACCTCATCTTAACAGGGGGACAGATTGGTACTTACCTCATCTTAACAAGGGGACAGATTGGTACTTACCTCATCTTAACAGGGGGACATATTGGTACTTACCTCATCTTAACAAGGGGACAGATTGGTACTTACCTCATCTTAACAAGGGGACAGATTGGTACTTACCTCATTTTAACAGGACCGATTGGTACTTACCTCATCTTAACAGGACAGATTGGTACTTACGTCATTTTAACAGGACAGATTGGTACTTACCTCATCTTAACAGGGGGACACATTGGTACTTACCTCATCTTAACAGGGGACAGATTGGTACTTACCTCATCTTAACAGGGGACAGATTGGTCTTACCTCATCTTAACAGGGGACAGATTGGTACTTACCTCATCTTAACAGGATAGATTGGTACTTACCTCATCCTAACAGGACAGATTGGTACTTACCTCATCTTAACAGGGGGACAGATTGGTACCTACCCCATCTTAACAGGACAGATTGGTACTTACCTCATCTTAACAGGGGGACAGATTGGTACTTACCTCATCTTAACAGGGGACAGATTGGTACTTACCTAATCTTAACAGGGGGACAGATTGGTACTTACCTCATCTTAACAGGACAGATTGGTACTTACCTCATCTTAAAGGGGAACTATTTTACTATTTCTTTCACTATTTGGGCACTTTTACACAATTCCTGTGAGTCTATGGAACACCTCTGTAATATATATATTTTTTTTATTCATTGTTTTGTATTTCTAATCAAGTCCTCAAAAACAGCATTTTTCTACCTCAAGATCTCGAGCTGTTTTGAGCCTGGGCTCCTAAACCACTGCGCGTTCTGGTTCACCTGAACATTAACATGCAGCGGTGTCTTTATGACATCACATATAGGGCACATTTTCAAATGACTCAGTTCAGTGAGGGTGAATATTGTGAGAGGAGAATTGGAAGAATGCGCCAATATGAGAATTTTGAGACATAGATCATATTAATATAAGTTCACATAGCTAGGAAACAATGCTAAACACTCAAAAAGGCCATTTATAAGATAGTTCCCCTTTAACAGGACAGATTGGTACTTACCTAATCTTAAAAGGGGGACAGATTGGTACTTACCTCATCTCAACAGGACAGATTGGTACTTACCTCATCTTAACATGTGACAGATTGGTACTTACCTCATCTTAACAGGACAGATTGGTACTTCCCTCATCTTAACAGGACATATTGGTACTTACCTCATCTTAAAAGGGGGACAGATTGGTACTTACCTCATCTTAAAAGGGGGACAGATTGGTACTTACCTCATCTTAACAGGACAGATTGGTACTTACATCATCTTAACAGGACAGATTGGTACGTACCTCATCTTACCAGGACAGATTGGTACTTACCTCATCTTAACAGGACAGATTGGTACTTACCTCATCTTAACAGGGGGACAGATTGGTACTTACCTCATCTTAACAGGGGACAGATTGGTACTTACCTAATCTTAACAGGGGGACAGATTGGTACTTACCTCATCTTAACAGGGGACAGATTGGTACTTACCTCATCTTAACAGGACAGATTGGTACTTACCTCATCTTAACAGGGGGACAGATTGGTACTTACCTCATCTTAACAGGACAGATTGGTACTTACCTAATCTTAAAAGGGGGACAGATTGGTATTTACCTCATCTCAACAGGACAGATTGGTACTTACCTCATCTTAACAGGGGGACAGATTGGTACTTACCTCATCTTAACAGGACAGATTGGTACTTACCTCATCTTAACAGGGGGACAGATTGGTACTTACCTCATCTTAAAAGGGGGACAGATTGGTACTTACCTCATCTTAAAAGGGGGACAGATTGGTACTTACCTCATCTTAACAGGACAGATTGGTACTTACCTCATCTTAACAGGACAGATTGGTACGTACCTCATCTTACCAGGACAGATTCGTACTTACCTCATCTTAACAGGACAGATTGGTACTTACCTCATCTTAACAGGGGGACAGATTGGTACTTACCTCATCTTAACAGGGGACAGATTGGTACTTACCTCATCTTAACAGGACAGATTGGTACTTACCTCATCTTAACAGGGGACAGGTCATCTTAACAAGACAGATTGGTACTTACCTCATCTTAACAGGGGGACAGATTGGTACTTACCTCATCTTAACAGGGGACAGATTGGTACTTACCTCATCTTAACAGGGGACAGATTGGTACTTACCTCATCTTAACAGGGGACAGATTGGTACTTACCTCATCTTAACAAGGGGACATATTGGTTTGCCGTTGATGAGACGGTGATATTGTCCTAAACCCCCGCACGGGAAATACTTTCAAATATCCCCATGCAAAAAAACGTATCATGGACATTTTTTATGGTCATTTGAGTTTTACCATGGTACCGGCCGCAATATTGATCTTTTACCACGATACTTGTTGGTAATATGGTGGTATTTCCATCATTCTTCGGTCACTACCATCATGGAAATTATGGAAATAATATGATAATATATTTGTTTTTATACCATGATTTTTCTTGGGCAATACCATGATACATTTTTGGTAAGGGTTTGAATTGATTTGAGTTATCTTAATTGATGAATAAGCAGGTAATTCAGCGGTCGAGTCTACAAGGTCTTCATTGCCAGCCACGATGGAATGTGGACCGTGCAGACTCAATCGCTAAATAGTGTACTCGCCCCGTGTGAACGTGCGGTGCGTGGTCGGGTCGGTGCAGCTCTCGTTTCAAATGAAAATCTCACTTCCTGCATCTTGAAAATGGCCGAAGAAGTGACATCTCTCGAACAATCTCACGAACCAAGTGGTTCTGGATGTTAAGACGGTCTGCGTACGGATCTAAGACGAGGAAAACACATGCGGCAACAAAAACAACACATGCATCAACAAAGCTTTGCAACCATTTCGCCTGCCGTTGTACTCCGAAACTCATTGAATCTTTGAGCTAAACATCTGCCTTTGTGTACATTAAACATATGCTATGCATTTGTATAGTTGTGTGTAAAAGGCGACTAAAGCAGTTTTTCCCCCTCACAGACTTCAATGAAAAACCCAAGCAATTTTTTTTTCTCAGAAAAACCCCACCGCGCTCTTCTAAGGGGTACTTTCTCTCAACCCCTTTCCACCTTTAAAGAAAGGAAGGAGTGAAATGAATAAAAGAGAGCGAGGGAAAGGAGGGAGGTATACGGAGGGAGGGAGGTAGAGGAGGGAGGTAGAGGAGGGAGGGGAGGAAGAGGGGTAAAGCTGAGGCGTTATTAGCTTCCCCGCGGTCGGAGGCCATTTGTGTCCATTTGCATCTGTGCAGGAACCTGCAGCTGAGAGCATAATGACCGGTTGTCACAACAACACGGGAGGTGGCCCTGCGCGCCAAACGACGCCCTGTCACTCCTCCGCCGAGAGGCGCGCTGGCAACCTGTAATTCCCCTCCCGGCGTTCTCTCTTCCTTCCTCTGCCTGCCGTTTGGTTAAATGGCACTTTGAAGGAAGTAAATCTACAAAGTTGTGTTTAATAACATCGCCGGGGCCATGTTTGACGGGGGTTGGTGTGGCAGGGGGCTGGGGGTGGGGTAGGGGGGGTGGGTGAGGGGTGCACGGAGTAAGAGGCTCGCGGGGTTACGAGGGGTTTGTCATTTGTTTTTATTCGCAGGGCCGTAATCTGTTCATTGAAACGGCCCATCTTTTCAGCTATAGCCACGTCCGAATAAATGAAACACAATTATACAGCGTGGTGGGGAGGAAGCGAGGAGCGATGGTCTGGCAGTTTGGTAAAATATGTCCGCGGCCGGCAAGTTCCCACGGCGACGGTCGTCCTGCTCTTAATGTGTTTTTGTAACTGCCTGCCTTCTCTCCAAAGCCACACGCCGTGTCAAATCGTCTCCGTTGGCGAGCGGCGTGACTACCTTCTCGAAGACAGGTGGGGGGGGGGG
This sequence comes from Notolepis coatsorum, assembly GCF_963971535.1. NCBI lineage: Eukaryota > Metazoa > Chordata > Actinopteri > Aulopiformes > Paralepididae > Notolepis > Notolepis coatsorum. Next base: position 65,831 of record NW_028169330.1, on the reverse strand, counting down.
ACCAAGTGATGGATCCTGTCGTTATGATGATCACGGTATATCGAGCCTCTGATAACACATGTTGGAAAAGGTGAAATTGCATGTATTTGAAAAATTATTCGATGTGAGGTATGTAGGGCTGGTGTAAAGTGTTAATGCACAGGTTATGAATTGAAATAAACAAAACAAAAAATCACTCTAAATGTTCCTTTGATGAAAAGTGAAACTCCAAAATAGTTCCGTTGAAAACATAAAGCACCTCTGACGATGTGAGGCGGAGAGATGATGTGTCTTTAACACAATGTGAAGCGAAGTGACACATTCTACGAACGGAGACGAAAAATATAAAATAAATAAATAAAAAAAAAAACACAAAAAAAAAACATCTGAAAGACAAACGCCCCCAAAAGGCAAACACATAACAAAACTAAACCTGTGTGAAAAGACGCATCGAGGAAAATTAGTAACAAAAAAAGCATTATAATTTGTCACCGATGCATAAATCTTGCTGACGTGCTCAGTCACTCTAATGGGCCCTCGACTGCTCTCTGCGGAAAGCTGTGCAAACTTGTGCGGAGGGGAAAAAACACAGAACTATATATGTTGAACATCACCTTATTTGCATAATTTACCAAAAGCCAATGAGGCAGCGCAAGGAGTGCGGGTGATAGTAATAAGTGTTTGGCAAAGGCAGAGAGATCGCTAATGGTTCGCCTATGGGGATTCCTCTACACACCATGGGGGAGGAAAATGAGAAATATCTTTCAAACAGCGGGGGTAAAGGTTTTAAAACTGGGAGCACATTGGGGGGAATAAACATGCTCGTGCCACGGGGGTGCGAGGCGGGCGTGGGGACAAATGCGACAGCGAGGATGACAAAAAGGAATTGCCCCCGTAATTTCGGCATTAAGAGGTAATAATCATGTTTCACCGATGTTATTAAAACGGTAACCCGTGAAGTCGGGAAAAAATGGATGAATATATAAATAAAGCAGAGAGAGAGAGAGAGAGAGAGAGAGAGAGAGAGAGAGAGAGAGAGAGAGAGAGAGAGAGAGAGAGGGGGAGAGGAGTTGGCCATCAGGTAGAGAGGGTAATGATGTGGGGGGATGTATGCGCTCTGCCTGCCCGACTCTGTTAAAGTGCTCATCACAGACTCTGCGAGAGTGTAAACAAAGAGGAGAGGAGCGTCTTCGGGGATCACGACAACCCCCCCCCCCCGCCCCCCCCGCTCGCGCGCGTGCGCGCACTCCCGCTGGGCCATCCGTGAAAGGAGAGGTCTTAAGCTAGTTGACTTATGTGTTTTAGTTGAGCGTCTTGCCGCGCACATCATGTGGATACCACATACGGAGACGAGGAGGACGTGAGTGTACACAGGAGTGGCCTGCGTTAAATCGACTCAGCTCCTCGGCTTTCTTTTTTAGCTTGCAACGGGCGGGAGGGGGAAGTGTAGTAGTAATGGTGGTGGTGAGTATAACGTGCAGAGGCCCGCAGAACTGGAACGAGCTTGACGAGAGTCTGAAACAGTCAAAAATCCATCTCCACCTTCAAAAGTCACTGAAGAGAAATGCTCAATCATATCTGTAAATAGTAACTACACTTGGGAACAGGGGCGTAGCTGGGGGGGGGGGTGGTAGCTTAGGATGATTCCAAGGGCCCAGCACTGGGGGGAGGGGGGCCCACATTTTATTTATTTTTTACTAGACATCACTCAGGTGTATTATTGATGCTCTCATTGATACTATGTTTGTTTCTGAAGTGTGTGTGTGTGTGTGTGTGTGTGTGTGTGTGTGTGTGTGTGTGTGTGTGTGGTGTGTGTGTGTGTGTGTGTGTGTGTGTGTGTGTGAGATATATAGAGAGAGAGGGGGGGCTTTGGTAGACTATTGCATTGGTCCATTCATTGAGATGAACGCAATGCGACATCCTTTACTAGGCTCACCCACCAACAGTGCAGGTGCTGAACTGCTGATCCGAATGTATAGGTAAAAACCATATTATGCGTTTCATCAATAAAAAAATGGCAAAAAAAAGATTCGCTCGCGAGCTTACGCACGCTCGCATTCACTGGGGGCCTACAAATACATTCTTTCATGGGGCCCAGAATCTGGAGCTACACCCCTGCTTGGGAATATTATTGTCTGTATTTATTTATGTATGTATGTAGTATGTATGTAAGTAAGTAGGTATGTAAACGTATGCATGTTATATGTTGTCCATATTTGGAGGCCATTATTTGTGATCAGGCTCCTCCAAAAGCTTTAAATAGCTTCTTGGGAGACCTGGCACACGCACACAATTTTGATGATGATGTTCCTACGATGATATGTATCGTATCGTGTGTGTGTGAATAAAAGTTCTAATTCAATTCTCAGTATTATAAGAAACATTTTGAGATTCGACGCCTCATGCAAGTCTTTTAATTGGTGACGTTCAGCGTGTTCGAGGGTACAGCGTTGCCAAGAGAGAGGCCGTGCCGCAGCAAGCTTATTGTGAGACGCAGGACAATGGCACTTCCAAAAGCCAAAAGTGGTTCGTATATAAAGACGGGTTCGCGAACGCATCCCCGTCTGACGGCATCGAGACGGGGGCCGTGTGGTTGGGCGAGCGCTTTGGTTGAATGTCAACGGACGGGCGACCGTTAACTTTCCATGAAGACGCGATAAGCAGAGGCGGCTGCGAGCGGCGCGGCACATTGTGATAATGACGTTGGGAGGGGATAGCGTTGCAAAGCCGTTAAGCTCCTCCATCGCACAGAGGAGATTAGGCTGCGAGATGGGCCTGAGTGACAGCGGAGGTAGTGTCCCGTCGCCCTCGCCGCGGAGGACTTGGCATCCAGAGAGTACGTTAAAAGCCAAAACGCTCACTTTTACACCGAGGACCGATTACCGATTGTCCTTCATTCACACAACAACACAAACTAGCTACCGCACTCCGTTCACAGCAAGGCCATTCCTGTGTTCTATCGGTCTTGTCTTTTTGACAATGTTTCTTTTTGGAATGTTCCTACACGTTTTCACGTGATATTCTCTGTTCGATTCTGTCATTGACTTTATCGCCTCGTCTTTGTTTCCGGAAGATTCCGCGGCGAAAGCCTGCGTCTTGCCTTCAGGGCCGGGGGAGGGGGGTTTGTGTTCCACCGAGGGGAGTCCTGCTGGCAGATAGTTCTCCGAAGAGGGACATACTTAGTTTATCTGCTCGCCCCAACCTTTTCCCCGTCCCTTCCCCAAAGTCACCACGTCGGGGGCCCCCCGTTTGACCAAACCCAGACAGGCAGTGAGAAACTGTGGACAGCTTTGTGTATGTACGTCCTATTATCTGGGACATTGGCCTGCCATGGCTCTAACTGTTGTCACATTGCCTATTCCCCCATTATAAGCCTTTGGGGAACATGTACAAACACCCCCCCCCCTTCTTCGCATTCTAAGTGTGTGTGTCGGTATGTGTGTATTAGTCCATGTCCCTCCAGGATGCGGGAGACAGTTTGTCTGTCTCTTGGTATTCCATGTCTTGCCTTCTTCCTCAAAAAAACGTGCAGGAGTCATTTTTATTTATTTATGTATTTATCTCCCTGACAGGGAAAGGAGGGGCGAGGGGGGGTCTGAGAGAAGCATTTTGTCAGTTCTTAAGTGTATGACAATCTGAATGAAGTTTAGCATGTGAGGAAACAAAGAGGGCATCCCGGTATTTCTTTTCTGATGGAAAAGGGAGGCTGGGGATAGAGAGAGAGAGAGAGGAGAGAGAGAGAGAGAGAGAGGAGAGAGAGAGAGAGAGAGAGACAGAGATAATGAGAGAGAGAGAAAGAGAGAGAGAGCGAGATAGAGAGAGAGAGAAAGAGAGAGAGAGATAGAGAGAGAGGAGAGAGAGAGAGAGAGGAGGAGAGAGAGAGAGAGAGAGAGAGAGAGAAGAGAGAGAGGAGAGAGAGAGAAGAGAGAGAGATAATGAGAGAGAGAGAGAAAGAGAGAGAGATAATGAGAGAGAGAGAGAAAGGAGAGAGAGAAGAGATAATGAGAGAGAGAGAAAAGAGAGAGAGAGCGAGAGAGAGTGTGAGAGAGAGAGAGATGGAAATGACAGAAGAGCGACGGCCCGCTGAACCCAACAGTGCATTAAGGAATTCTCATTTCTGTCACCGGAAGAGAGCCTGGGCCGGAGCGGGGGGTGGGGGTGGGGGGGCGCCCCGCGCCTCGCCGGGAGGACACGTCGTCGATGACCCCGGGCTGGTGCTCGGGTCCCTGGTGGTCACAGCCCCGGGAAAATGGTGTTGGGGGAGGGGTGAGGGGGGCAGTGGTGAAACACGGAAGCTGCCAAAGTGACAGCAAAGTCATCTGGAGAGAGGGGATCGCTGCCTCCCTCCATGGCCACTCTCTCTCTGCCTGTCAACGATAGC
>NW_028169330.1:57500-61271 GCF_963971535.1 Notolepis coatsorum | reverse complement strand
GTGTTGTGTGTGTGCTCATGTGTGCTTGTGTGTGGAGAGTTCAGTGTTCAAGGCTCTGATGGCCTGGGGGAAGAAGCTGAGCCGAAGTCTCTCTGTCCTAGTTGCTGGTGTTCGCAGGCGTTTGCCTGACCGCAGCAGCTTGAACAGGCTGTTGTTGGGGTGGTGAGGGTCTTTCATTATTCTGCAGGCTCTGGATTTGCACCTCTTGTTGTATAGGACCTGCAGGGGTGGTAGTGCAATACCCGTGGTACGCTCGGCTGAGCGCACAACGCTCTGTAGGTCATGTGTGTATAGTGAGTACAGCAGGGGGCTCAGAACACAGCCCTGGGGTACCCGATGCTCAGGGTGATGGTGTTGGAGGTCTGACCCCCCACCCTGACCGCCTGGGGCCTTTCACTCAGAAAGTCCAGTATCCAGGCGCTCAGAGCGGAGCTCAGACCCAGCTTGATCAGCTTGTCCACCAGTCTGGTGGGGACTATGGTGTTGAACACTGAGCTGTAGTCAATGAACAACAGTCTCACATAGCCCCCCTTCTGGCGGTCTAGGTGAGAGAGGGTGCTGTGCAGTACTTGGGAGACCGCATCATCAGTGGACCTGTTTGGCCTGTATGCAAATTGCATAGGGTCCATATCACTGGGGAGGGAGGCACAAATGTGATCCTTGACCAGCCTCTCAAAACATTTCATGGCCACAGAGGTGAGTGCCACCGGTATGTAGTCATTGAGACCTGTTGGGGAGGATTTATTTGGTACCGGGATAATGGTAGACATCTTGAAGCAGGCGGGGACCACTGACTCCGCCAGGGATAGATTAAATATGGTGGTAAACACAGGGGCTAGCTGGTTAGCACAGGACTTAAGTATGCGTCCTGTTATTCCATCTGGGCCAGCAGCCTTCCTGGTGTTCACCTGCATAAATGCTCTTCTCACACTGTGTTCCGTCAATGAGAGAGCGCCCCCGCCCCCCCGCGGATGCCCCCCCCCCCCCCCCCCCCCCCTCCACAACAGCCGGCGTGCCAGTGACGTCACTAGCCGGTGAGCTAGCGTCGCCACTGTTTGCCCCAAATTGAGCGTAGAAGGAGTTGAGTTTGTCCACGAGAGAGGCATCGTCGCTCCCCATTGAGGGGGCACTGACTTTGTAGTCAGTTATCATCCGCAGTCCCCGCCATAAGCCTCTTGTGTCCTCTTGGTGGTGGTGGTGGTAGTAGTAGTGAAGTGAAGTTTGGTGTTGCTGGTGGTAGTGGTGGTGGTGGTAGTAGAAGTGGTGGTGGTAGTAGTGGTAGTAGTAGTGGTGGTGGTGGTAGTGGTAGTAGTAGTGGTGGTGGTGGTAGTGGTAGTAGTAGTAGTAGTAGTAGTAGTAGTAGTAGTAGTAGTAGTAGTAGTAGTAGTAGTAGTAGTAGTAGTAGTAGTAGTAGTAGTAGTAGTAGTAGTAGTAGTAGTAGTAGTAGTGGTAGTAGTCATAGACGCCTGCGCAATAGAGCATGCGAAGCAGCTGCTCTACGACTATTGAACATGGGGGGGCAAACGTCTGATTTTGCTCCCCCACTTTTTGATCATATGAAAAATATGATATACCCCCCCCCCCTCCCATATATAAATCTAACCATAACTACGTAATTTCAATCAAATTAATAATACGCAATGACACTTAATAGCAAGTTTTTAAGTTTCCAAAGATTGCGACCCCCCCCGCTGCTCCCCCATATGGTTTGATCCAGTGCCTCTCCAAGTCCAACCCCCAGCAGAGCAGACAGTGGCGCACGGCGCTGGCGCTGCAGGTAGGCTGAGTGTAAATATCAAAGGCCACAGAAGTGTGTCATTTGGTGGCAGGCAGGATTTTCCAGTAAGTTGTTTATGATTGTTAAGATTATTTATGTTAGACATGTCGTTTACTATTGAGTGGTAGAGGTTCTACCATGCAATACAATAAAAGTGTTTCACATCCCGAAATGCCATCTGGTCATACCAATAATAATAATGCAATAAAAGTCTGAAAATGAAGGGATTATGTCCATGAGTGTCATTTTTAGAAATTAAGGCCTGCCTCTTATATAATTGCACCTTTACTTACAATTCATTATGAATTGTAAATGGGGGACCCTGATGTAAACAAAACAAAAGTCTTTCTCTGGTCTGCAATCCCTTAACAATTGTGTGTATTGAGCCGTACTATATTGTACCCATTCTGCAATATGTTAATAACATTTTTAATCAATCAATAACAGATTGCAGAATGGGTACAGTACAGTACGGCTCAATACACACAATTGTTAAGGGGATGCAGACCAGAGAAAGACTTTCGTCTTGTTTACATCAGGGTTCCCCATTTTCAATTCATAATGAATTGTAAGTAAGGGTGCAATAGAAATGTTTCATAATGATGTTCAGTGTATTCATAAGTGTATTGCTCTCCTTAATGTAGAATGATATGGTGACTGTACAGACTCAGGAAGGAGAGAAAGAGACCAAAGAGTTACAGGTAGTGGAAATATCAAACAGTCAGCTTAAAGTGTAGGATAACATAACAAATTAAGACACAAATACTTGGATTATATATCCCCCCTCTCTCCCTTTCTTTACAGAGTAACATAAAGATTGTGTATTCAAACCGGTTCAGTGTATTCATAAGTGTATTGCTCTCCTTAATGTAGAATGATATGGTGACTGTGCAGACTCAGGGAGGAGAAGGAGAGAAAGAGACCCAAGAGTTACAGGTAATGGAAATATCAGACAGCTTAAAGTGTAGGATAACATAACAAATTAAGACACAAAATAGGCTATATTTACAGCAGACCCTGTTATTGTTCCTTGTTGGTATTTTTTCTCTCTTTCTTATTAAAAACTTGGCCTATTTGAAAGGAGATTGATTTAATAAAAATAAAAGAGCAAAAAAAAATATACAGTATATATACAGTATATAAATATATATATATTAATATATTATTATTATTATAGTAATTGACTATCATACTGCAATATAAACTGAGTTTTATAGTGAAAAGAGCAGCTTTATTGGTCAAGATTGAAGGCTCTATATTGCAGGAAATTGCACGTACAGGTTCATTAAATGAAAAAAATATCTGCCGTGGAGGGGGTCGTGCATGACCCCCTCCAAACCACCCCTTGCATGTAAAAAAAAAAAAAAAGAAAAAATAATAAAAAGAAAAAAAATTATAATTGCACCCCCACTTTCAACTATAACTAGGCGGCCATGGTAGTAGTAGTAGTGGTAGTAGTAGTAGTGGTGGTGGTAGTGGTAGTGGTGGTAGTAGTGGTGGTGGTAGTGGTAGTAGTAGTAGTGGTTATGTTGGTGGTGGTAGCAGTAGTAGTGGCGTTGCTCAAGAGGAATCTGCAGGTTCTGGTTGTCACTGCAATGTGAGCGGAACAGTTCAGCTGGTCGTCGAGGACAACACCAAGCACTCAACTATGGGTGAAAGGTCTGTCAGGGGGGAGGATCATCCGAGGGAGGAAAGGAGAGGAAGAGTTGAGTATAATTGGCATAGCAATGATACGAGAAGGCATGAGACGTGATAATGTTACCCAGAGATTTAGTGTAGAGGGAGAAGAGATGGGGTCCAAGGACCGAGCCCTGGGGGACACCCGTCCGCAGGGGGCGGGTGGCCGACAGGGTCCTTCTCCATGATACTTGGTAGGTATGATGTCAGCCATGTCAGCGCAGAGCCAGCCACTCCCATTCCTTTATAATATTTTATTTTCAGCTTTTATAGTTTCACAAACACACATCAAGACAAATCACAAACACAAAGAAAAT
>NW_028169330.1:0-47500 GCF_963971535.1 Notolepis coatsorum | reverse complement strand
ACCATTAATTTACTGTTCACTGCTTTCAATGTGATTTCGTCCCATATGTTTGTGATGTTGCCTCATGCCTTCCCCCGAAAACAAACGGCTTTCCCTCTGAATTATTCACTCTACACACACACACACACGCACACACACACACACACACACACACACACACACACACACACACATACACACACGTGCGCGTGCACGGAGTGAGCTGGTAATACACCCTCCGTAAAAGCACCATAAACAATTCATCCTCGGCTTTATCATTAAAAGATGTCACTCCTGACTTTCACGAGAGATGCTCTTGTATTTTGGTCCAAGAGTCGTGTTACTTCAATCTGGAGGGGGAACAGAAAGCACAAGACACTCTCGCCACATGCACACGCATGTACGCTACGCACGCACACCCTGCCACAAACCCCATGTGTCTCCACACACACACACATGTACGCTACGCACGCACACACACACACCCCGCCACAAACCCCATAAGCATGCAAACAGGAAGCAGGTATTTTCTTTGGCGGGGGGGGGGGGGGGGGGGGACATTTGTTTTGGTTCCCATGCCTGGGTTAGTTCCCCCATCAGATACATTGCAGGTGTGTCTCTCGTATTCACTAATATCTAACATACACAAACATAATCCATTCAAGTGGATCAACAATGAGGCAGGAACCGTCTCAAGAACACCCCTCTCACGGATAACCGTTTTCCACACTGATTGTTCTTTATTGTCGTGTGAACACAACAATAACGTTTTAAATGTGTCACTTTATCAGTGGCATCAATCTCCCTTAGAAGGATATCATTCTACGCGATATATATATCTTTTAGGAATAATGTAAATGTAATGTTCTGCGTTTACTATTTATAGAAATACAGTTGGTTATGGCCTTAGAAACGTTAAGAGTTTTGCAAGGAGGGCCTTGAAAATGGCTTAACCCTTTCACTGTGACAATACAGAAGGTTAGAAGGGTTAACCGGCTGTCGTGTGGCAGTGAAAGGGTTAAAGACCTAACGAGTAATGTGAGTTTTAGTGGCAATATTAAATAATTATTATTTTTATCAGAGGTCTCAATCTTTTTAAAGGTGCACTATGTAGCCTAGTATTGGAAAGGAAATGTAAATATCTGATAAGTCTAAATAGTGTGTGATATGTTTTTATTACGGAATAGATAAAGTGTGGTACCAGGCGGCGGTATTGAGCCGTCATTTTTTTTAGCCGTAGGGTCCAGCTGCAGCGCCGGAGGTGTATATATGAATTATGAATGCCATGGCGAAAAAATGAAATATTGATCTCAATATCGCTGTACAGCGTGGTTTGGCAGACAACGCATGGCCGGCAATAACGCTGTACAACGTGATTGGCGGGAATGTGTTAAAGATTATGTACAAAATAAATCTGCATTGTTTTTTGGTGAAGTGCCCCTTTAACCTATTTAACATGATGTTTGCTTGTATGTATGTATGTATGTATGTATGTATGTATGTATGTATGTATGTATGTATGTATGTATGTATGTATGTATGTATGTATGTATGTATGTATGTATGTATGTATGTATGTATGTATGTATGTATGTATGTATGTATGTATGTATCTACTGCATGTATGTATGCATATGTATGTATGTATGTATGTATGCATGTATGTATGTATGTATGTATGTATGTATGTATGTATGTATGTATGTATGTATGTATGTATGTATGTATGTATGTATGTATGTATGTATGTATGTATGTATGTATGTATGTATGTATGTATGTATGTATGTATGTACAGTATGTATGTATGTATGTATGTATGTATGTATGTATGTATGTATGTATGTATGTATGTATGTATGTATGTATGTATGTATGTATGTATGTATGTATGTATGTATGTATGTATGTATGTATGTATGTATGTATGTATGTATGTATGTATGTATGTATGTATGTATGTATGTATGTATGTATGTATGTATGTATGTACCTATTATACTATATGCAATGTGTGTTCTATGTCCAAATGCTGTAATCAGGGTGATGTTGAAAAAGAGAGCTTGCTCTCAACTGTCTTCCCTGTATAAATAAAGGTTTAAAATAAAATAAAATCAAACCGTGGCCCTGCCCAGGTCCAGGGGATTCACAGAGGTTTGTGTGAGTTGGACTGAGTGACTAACAGTGTGAGGAAACACCCAAAACAAAGGAACCGTTAGGATGTGAACACACCACCACCACTACCACCAATCCTAGTACCACTACTACTACCACTCAACATCCAATGGAAGACAAGAAAGTCATCAATATCAATAGACTAAACTTTTTTTTATTTTTTATTATTATCTTTTTCCCCCTTCTTTTTCCGTTTTTCTCCCATCCCAATGTTAGTCGTTATGCCAATTCCAAATCCCCTTCCTGGTCGTTGCGCACTCTACCCCCTACTGTCGGTCCGGGAGGGCGGAGACGATCACATGCTTCCTCCGACACATGTGTAGCCAGCCCACCACTTCTTTCCACCTGGCAGCGCGGACTCTCACTGGGAGATTGTAACGTCACATTACCTCTCCTAGATCCTTCCCTTGCAGTGCAGGCGCCCCGACCGAACTGTAGGAGTCTCTGTTTACAATGACCCACCCTCGCCGGCTTCCCACCCGCTGACACTGCCAATTGTGTCAGTATGGACGGTCGGCCAACCCGGAAGCACCACAGCCGGATTCGATCCCACTGTCTCTGTGGTGGTAGACAGACGCTTAGTCCACTGCGCTACCCGGCCGCCCAATAGACTAAACTTCTTATTGAGCAATTTATTCTGAACGTTTATCAATTATTCTAAACGGTAATCCTGTTTACAAACGTATATGATGTACAATAATACTATTATACTGTGTATATACTGTATATGTATACATTTATCTACAACTAGATCTGCATATTAGATTTGATTCAAATTTGTTCTCATTATATAGTAATGTAGTAAAACCAAAATAAGTTTGCCATAAGAGTGCAAATGTAACAGTGATTAAACTGGGTATAAAATATACAAATGAGTACTGCTGAGTAATAGTGCTAATCAGATGTATGTACAGAGTTGTAGTATTACTATGTACTGTACAGTGATACAGTTATACTGGTCAGTGGCATAACTAGTAAGAGTAGGTAAGGGATGATATAGATATATTATCCACAGGTATTTAAAAATATGATATCCCTGTTTGCATACCTGTATACATACCCATACCTGTATATATTATATATATATCCCATACCGTATAGTGTTTGCATATAACCCATATAACTGTATGATAGCATGTACATAATGCTGTATATACCGTATAAATATATTTATTCTTACCATATATATATATATATCTATCCATCTGTCTGTACATACCTGCATATAAATCAAATCAAATCAAATCAAATGTATTTGTAAGGCCCGACATCACACGTTAATGTCCCCATGGGCCGGACACGTCTTCTTTAAACAAGTCAAGAAGAAACATCACAATAAATCAAGAACAACACAAAAAAAAACATGAAGTCCAAAAACTTTTAAATAAATGCAACACTCCCAGACATACCCCACGCAAAGGTAAGGAAAAACTCACTAAAACCTAGCAATAGGAAAAGATGCACCACAGGCAATGTGGAGGAGAGAAACCTTAGAAGGGCCATTCAAGGGGGGATCTCCCTTAGATGTCGGTGATAGTAGTGTTGCAATAAAACTGGCAAAACAGTTGGTAAGTATGCACTCATATGTGTAATGAAACACAGATGAGTGCATGCAATAGCAACTGAACATTTTGAAAGTGTATAAAAAATAGAGCTGATGGCGGATCTATTTGAGGCAAGATTGTGAAATAGAGTAATAGATAGAACTACTGCAAGCGTATGGATACAGGATGAGATACAAGACAATAGCTCAGGGCCATATGCCCCGTGGGGGCAGGAGAAGTCACTCAGAAGGTTCAGCACTGCAGACCACACAGAAGGCGGTATGAAGCTGTTCCATGGGATCGGTTGAGAGACAGAGGTTAAAAGGTTCTTCCATGTCTGCAGAGAAGCAGACATAGGAGCAAATAGACATCCTAACGATAGGTTATGTATATAACCTAGTTATATGAGTACTGGCTGAGCGTCCCGCTCTTAAGCCTATCGAGATATACCTCATCTCATGTACCTATTTTACTCCATCACGAATAAAAAGAAGTACACCCACACCTGCCGGGTCCCGCCTCTATGGAGGCGTAGCCTATAAGACAGTAGATAGATAGATAGAAACTTTATTGCCATTTCAACACTGTTGATTGGGATTTGTCTAGGCATGGTCACCAATACACTCTTCCTCGCCAAAATCTCGTTTCCAGTAAAAGATCCCTCAAGGGGACTCAGGGCCGCTTAAGAGCGGGACGCTCAGCCAGTACTCATATAACTAGGTTATATACATAACCTATCGTTATATATCATACTTGGCTTATCGCGTCTCGCTCTTAAGCCTATCGAGATATGGGTTAGAGCGGACACGATGCCCGACAAATGTACCCCCTGAGGACCCGTAAGCCCACATCAAGGGGTTTGGGGAGTCCCGTCACCCCATCCTTCCTAATGAAGGGGGGGCGCAGTCAACTCCACCGGAGTGCGAGCAAGGAGGAACTAGAACCCCTTGAACACACAGCACAGACGGAACCACGTGTGACCTAACACACTGTGGCCCATACCCACACACTCCTGCTACCCTACCAAAGGACGGGAAGCAGGAAAGGCCACAGACCCCAGAACCGCCTGGGAGACAGAACCCCCGGTCATGTCCATGAGGTAAAACCTTACAAAGGGGCCCGGGGAGGATCATGAAGCTGCAGCACAGATGTCCTCCACCGAGGCCCCACCCAGCAGAGCGGCAGAGGCAGCCACCCCACGAGTGGAGTGCGCCCTGACGCCCCCAGGGGGATCCAGCCCGGCCAATGTGTAGCAGAGGGCAATGCCCTCGCACAACCAATGGGACAGGCGTTGTTCGATAGTGCCTTACCGGCCTGAGAACCACCGTGACAGACAAAAAGCTGATCGTGACCCCGAGGTCCTGAGTACGGCTGAGGTAATTCCCAAGCACGGACCGGACATGACAGGTGAAGGCCCGCATCTAACTCACTAGCGTGAGGAGGCGGATGAAACGCCTGAACCACAATATCCCTGGAGCGGAAGAACTCCGGATATTTACAGGCACGAAGGCAGGATTAGGCCGCAGAGTGGCACCGCAATCGGAACGAAAGACAGGCACTCTGGTCGTACCGAGAGAGCACAAAGCACACCCACACGTTCAGCGGAGGTGACGGCCAGCAAGAACGCGGTCTTGAACGACAGCTGTTCCAACGGCGCTTGCTCAAGAGGCTCAAACGGGGCCAAGGACAACCGACCGAGGACCAATTGAAGATCCCAACTCGGAGCCAAAGAGCGTTGCACCAGCTTAACGCGTCGAGCGCCAAGCAGGAAACGCTTCACAAGAGGGTGGCTGAACAAGACATCCCCCTCAAATCCCTCATGATAGGAGGATATAGCTGCTGCATATACCCTCACCGTCGAAGCCGACAGTCTATCAAGGAGAGACTGGAGGTAACTAAGGACAGCATCCAGGGGGCAGGAGACTGGGTCCCGGCCCCCCGCCTTACACCACACTTGGAACATACGGCATCTGCCCGCGTAAGCGCGACAGTGGAGGGAGCATGCGCATTCTGGATGGTATCACCATCAGGATAAGAACCTGCGCCCCTCAACGTACCCGTCCCAACAACTGACTTAACAGATGTATGGGGAAGAATCCCAGGCGGCACGGCATCGGTCCCAGACCTGCCTGGCTATGTCCGGACGTAATCCCCACCCGTCAGGATGAGGACCGCCCCGCGACAGTACACCTGTACCCACATTCACCCTGCCGGGGGTGTGGGGAGCCCTCAGGCCGCACAGATGGAGGACGCCCATAGCCAGCCGCCTGCCGCCTAGTGCAGACGGGGGGAGCGTACTCCTCCCTGTCTGTCGATATACGACACTGACATCGTATTGTCCGTCCTGATCAACACCGTTTGAGGACCAGAAGGACCGCTTTCAATACCAACACATTGAACGTAGCACAGACCGGGCAGCATGGTTTGCCAGCTGCCCCCTACTGTGTTGGCCCGACGCGTCACCAGCGAGGGAGGCGTCGGTGAAAAACGTGACGTGAGACAGCGCCGTAACCGTCCTAGGACGGAACCTCCCGAGCGTGTCGACAACACGCTCTGAGAGGGATGCCCATAGCACTCCAACCGTTGACTGGGAAGAGGAGTACTCTACTTCCAGTCTACAGCAAACCCCAGGCTGGTAGGGACCAGCCTGGTACGAGACCCGACGATCCACCTTGACCGCAAAGGACCAGAACGTCGTCAGGGCAGAATGCACTTCGTAACCCCTGACGACGCAGAGGCCCCAGTGCGGCCTCCACGCACTTGGTGAAGATGCGGGGAGCCAGAGAAAACCGAACGGCAGCCTCTGGTACTCATACGCTAACCCTGCAAAGGAAGCGTAGGTAAGCCCTAGGATGGAAGATCGGAGATGCGAAAACGCATCCTACAGGTCTATGGAGGAGAACCAGACCCCCACCTGACAGTGTTCAACAGGTAGGAGACGATCCAAAAAATGCTGAACCTTCCCATGGGACAGGTCCAGCATGGGTCTGACACCCCCCCCCTCCCGATGTCTCAGGTACCAGAGAACACCGGGAGGAGAACGCCACAACGATGGCTTGCTTCGTCCACAGAGATTGGATCTCGTTGACCAGAGCTGTCACTGCTGGTGACCCTGACAATAGGGTCTGTACCAAACCCGAAAACGGGTGGGGTTGTGTAAACACAAGTCCCCGCCTCAGCGTTCTCTCCATCCACCTCGACATATGGTACTGCCATAGTCATATGTGATGACACTCCCAACGCACCCGCCACCATGTGGCGCAGGTCCGCCAGGAACTGTAGATAGTTGGCCCGGTCCCACCCGCTGTGCGTAGCCAACCCTGGACCCTTGCGAGCAGAGCGTTCCGTGGGGTCGGGTCGGAACCTGACACTACCCACGAGGCAATCGCACCCAAGGGGGGACCCCGACAGAAAGGGCCGGTTTGATACGGGGGAAGCTGACATCAATCTAGGTGACAAAAGCCCCCCACTGAACACCCCTCCAGAACATGCTGAGGAGTTGTTCTGCAGCCGGACATGCAAGGTGTGAGGACCCCATGGGTTCCTACACACCGTAGCCCTGTAGTGATATTACTACCACCTAAATCACGCGCACCTCTTCATTTCAGACCACTGCCGATCTCGCGGGAGTGGGAGGTACCAACATGATACCTGGCCTGGCGAAGGCAAGGCCGGGGAAGCCCGCACTGTGTGCCTCAAAAGGTTTCGAGCCCCCCTGCTGACAACACTTATAGTTGACAGACGTAACACCATGACAGCACAACATTCTCACGGACAGACCCAGGCTCAGCCATCAACTGGGTGTCAGCCCCTGTCCCCATGAGAAGCGAAAAGTGGGGCCGCCCGCGCTTCAACGAAGGCACGCGGCCCGCAGCCAAAGGAAACAATCAGAGCCCGCTTTTTCCGCTGGTGTTGGGGGAGGGAGTGATCGGAGAGCGGGCTGCTCGCGGCAGGACGGCGACGGCTTGTTGTTCAAGCCGAGCCCATCCAACATGGCCGATCCCTCGGCCGCCAAGGCTGTCGGCCTTGTGGACACCTGTCGGTTCAACGCCCAGGATACCTCTGACGGGGGAAACATGGCCGCCTGTCGAGGGCCTCGTCATCGCCGCTGACGAGGCCGTGCTCTCTCTTCTTCTGGCTGCGCGGTGTGGGGTCTAGGAATACCGCCCGCGCTCCAGCAGAAGACCAAAATCCCCTGCGGAGAGGGGAACCCTGAGCGGTTATAGCTTGCGGCTAGGTCAAAGCTAATAATGTCAACAACCTCGCGCGATGTGTCGACGTCGGCTGGCCCTCAAGGCCCCGCCACCAGACACAATTTTTTTGATAGAAAAAACAGCAATTCGAACACAGTTCTAATCGCTGCCAATTCCATACCGTGGCGGTACAGGCTTTAGCAGCCCACCAGCCACTCGCCAGGCCGACCCACCCATGGCGTCGGCCGGGCGGGGCACTGTTTCAATATGTCAAAAGCAAAGGACTGATGTTAACACGGAGCACCATTGGTGGTTGCAAACAGCAACCTCCACTGTGGTGTGCACCATGAAGGGGTTAAATGAATAAAAGAACTAACACCACAAAATACTGTAGAATGAGCAAGCCATATACACAACGTTAATGGGAGGCGGACCAGAGAGAACCAGTCCCGCATTCATTCAAAATATTCACAACAGCACACCAGCCCCAGCTTAGCCCATTTACCAAAAAAGGTAAACAAAGCCCCCCCCCCGCAATACTCCCCCAATAGACACCGATTGACCGTCAGCATGAATGGTTGAGAGGAGAGAAAGCTGTAGCATAGACAGACCTTCTCATAGCAGGGAGACAGAACAAAACAGTAGCTCACTACACTACTATAGCATAGCGTTCAACGCTACTATGGACAGAAAACAGTCAGCTGAGCCACAACACGGGCCGCCGCTAAGTCCCGTCCTGCAGTAGTATAGATCTACTGCCACCCGCCGAGCCTCAAGCATCGGCTTCCGGGTGGAAAACCCGTTCAAAGCCCCGCCGGGGCACAGGTTTAACGCTACCTGGCTAGGCCTACCTAGTCATGGCACACCCTGCTGACAACCCATTTACCCGTAAAAAGGGTAAAATAGGACTCAGCAAAACCCCCACATTAGCTACCGACTGACCTTCATTGATGAACCGGGCAAGAGGAGGGAAAAGCAGCAACATCCCACGGCGGAGACATTAGAACAGCGTAGCAGTAGTGTTAGCATGTAGCATTAGCATTAGCACGTAGCGTTAGCATTAGTTGTTTAACAGCACGCTTCCAGGACCGTTTGGAACGCGTTCACTGCAGTGAAACGTCCACCAAACCATCCCACCCCTGGCGCCGACACACAACATGGTTGTGTAACAAAACAACACAGCATTACTAACACTAATACCCATGCCTGATGACACAGGGCCTACCTGTGTACAAGCCGGCTCGATAGCCAACCTTGCACGCTGCTTCCTGGATCTGCTGTCACCAGACGAGGAAACATCAGAATAGGCCCGACGTGTCGCTGAAACATGCCCCGAAGATTCCAGGGGTAAGCAAACCTCCGGTAACTTTCAACATTACGCAATTTCTCATAATCTTTTCATAACAACTAGTTAACATAAGGTGCACTGCATCCGTTATGATGGAAACAAAAATAGAGGAAGAGTGTATTGGTGACCATGCCTACTGTCTTATAGGTTACGCCTCCATAGAGGCGGGACCCGGCAGGTGTGGGTGTACTTCTTTTTATTCGTGATGGAGTACAATAGGTACATGAGATGAGGTATATCTCGATAGGCTTAAGAGCGGGACGCGATAAGCCAAGTACGATATATAACTGAACTAGACAGATTAATCTATGGGTCAGTCTAGGGCTGGGCGATACGGCCTCTAAATGATATCGCGATATATTTTGGCTATATCACGATACACGATATATATCGCGATATTTTTACATTTCCTCTAAAGCACTTAAAAATGCCCATTACATTTGAAAATAACATAAATGAAAGTGCACTCGTTGTCCATGCCACTAGACATTTTAAAATAACATAAATGAAAGTGCACTCTTTGTCCATACCAGTAGGCATTTTAAAATAACATAAATTAAATTGCACTCTTTGTCCATGCCACTAGACATTTTAAATGAAAGTACACTTTTGTGCATAATGTCAAACAACAGGTCTAGTCAAAAAACGGTAAACTAAAAATTGCTGCATTTTGTGCATGGTTGTGTCCTGTGTGTTTGTGACAACCAGTCAGTACCAACAGGTATCTAGAGGTTTTGTGCCAAAAACACAAGCCTATCAACTAGGGATGCACCGAATGGGAAATTCTTGGCCGAAACAGATACCGAAAATAGGGAAGTTGGCCGAAAACTGAATGCCGAAAGGCCGAAAATTATTAATATGAATATATATATAATGTATTTTTTATTATTCTTTGGCTACCTGATTATGGCAAAAGACATGATTATGGCAAAACTTAACTTAAATAATATTAATAATCACTATTATGGTCCCATAAAACATTTATTCAGCACTTTTGAATGCATACATTAATTCCAGACTGACTGCTGAAAGATTGTACAATTTAAACATTTTCTCTTTGCATACAACAAAATGTGCATTAAAGTCAAGTGCATTTTCTTTTCTCTGTAGGATAACTACAACAAGTGCATTCAGAACAAAGCCAAGGTGCTTTAAAACTGCATAAAGATCTGCATAAAGACACACACACACAAGAGGTGTTGATGTACTTGATGTTTGTTTGTTGTGTTGCATATTTGAAATAAACTTCAATCAAATCAAATCAAACCCCCCCTCTTAAAAACAAAAACCTGTGTTTAACCTAGCCATCTATAAAACATCATGCTAAAACTGTGAAACAAATGTCCTACTCCCCTAAAGAAAGAAATACATAGCAAACATGACTCAGTTATGCAATAGTGCTGCTGCTTTTTATTTGGTTAAAATCTTTTAGTTAATAAGATTAAAAGACTACAATATGACTACAACGATTTCATGACGGCTTCCTGTCCTCGCATCTCCATTTGCGGTTTAACGTTAAATTTTCAACAACAGATTGCTGCTAATTAAACACTTTGTGGAAACGGAGTAACGTCAACGTTATGTCGAGTTCATACTTGTAGTGTAGTATGAACTCGACATAACGTTAACGTTACTCCGTTTCAAGTGTTGTTGCCACTGTTGCGTCGCAGATGGATGGTACACTCTGTTAGCTCCGTAGCTAATCCGCTCCTAGAGACTATCAGTATCAACGGCATCTGGCTTGAGGGCTGCCCGGTGGCATGTAACTATGTTCCCACAGGTACTAAATAATCGTTCCGATGGGGAACTGGTGGCGGGCCGTTTCAGAATAAATTAAATAAATAACTCGCTAAACTCTTCTTTCACGCTATCGTATCCTCTTTCCCTGTCTCCTCCAAACAACATGTGCACTGACTTGGCACCGCCTCTGTGTGTGTGTGTGTGTGTGTGTGTGTGTGACGTAGATGGGCGGGCCGCGGGTGTGTGAGAGAGAGGAAAGCAGTCTGCACGCTGCAGCGCTTCTCGAGGAAAGCACTGCGAGTGTCCTCTCGGCCGCGGCGCCATATAAACTGACGCGACAACATATACTCGATGTTCGCGATATAGTACAGTACTACATCTCATGTAGAACAATCCGCGATACATCGAGTATACTCGATATATCGCCCACCCCTAGGTCAGTCCCCGACCAGGTGAGATCAGGGTAGGTTGAAGGAGAGAGAGAAAAGATGGGTCTTAAGCAAGGATTTAAAAGCTTCGACAGAGCAGGCGCCCCTGACGACGGCAGGTAATTTGTTCCACAGGTAGGGAGCGCGGTAGACAAAGGCTCTGTGGCGGGCGGATTTCTTTTTAACCCTAGGAATCGATAGAATCCCCACATTTTGTGAGCGCAGAGCACGAGCGGGCGAGTATCGAGAGATGAGATCGGATAGATAGAGCGGTGTAAGCCCATTTCAGATTTAAGATACTAGTGACACTGCTGGCCAGTATGACTACCATACTGTCTGTATACCTGTATAAGATAAGATAATATAATCGTATCTGTATCGTCAGTATCTACTGTTACATGTGCACTCTGGTTAGACGGCAACTTCTTTTCCTTGTGCTGTACGGCGAAAATACCCTTGAATCTAACCTAAAACGACATGTAGAATGTTCGGCGTTGGGAAAAGTCCCCTTCGAGTGGCCAACGTTTCCGTCGCCTCGTCTCACGCAGCTGTTCGGAGACACGCGGTCCACCGCGTCCCCCCACTCCCCCACTCCCCCCCCCGCGTTCCCATCCCACGCGTCTCCGACTCCCGCGTCCGTCCGAGACGACTGTGATGGGAAAATAGATACTTCTCTTCTGTTAACCCGGAGTGCCACTGACGTGACAGCCAGAGAGAGAGAGAGAGAGAGAGAGGGGGGGAGAGAGAGAGAGAGACAGACAGAGAGAGACAGACAGAGAGAGAGACAGAGAGAGAGATCTGAGGGTCCGACATGATGTCATTTATTGATAAGATGACGGGTCTATAGATCTACCCAGAAAGAGGACATGTCACCGTTTTGCCTCAACTTCTCCCCGTTTACCGTCAGCTCGCGGCTTATCGGACACACAGAGACGTACCACTTGGGAAAGTGGGCGGTGGGGGGGGCATATTTGATTTTCTTTGATTAGAAACAGAGCGTTTTTGGCACAATGACTCACCAGGCGAGGCCTACTTCCTTTTGAACCGCAGTACAGAAATGATAGAAATTGCATTTTGCCCCCATGAAATATAATAAGTGGACCCCACGTGATGGAGAACATATTCATTTAGCAACGTGGGGCTTTAAGCGAAGGGCTTTCATCCTTATCTCGGGGGATTCATTGGCTTCCGCCTGATAAAGAGGACGGGAAGGGAGCTGGAGGGACGAGGCCTCCGTTACTTCAGCTAGGAGGGGTCTGATTTCCGTGACGTCACCTTGGAGGGGTCTGACCTCCGTGACTTCAGCTCAGAGTGGTCTGACCTCCGTTACTTCAGCTTGGAGGGGTCTGACCTCCGTGACTTCAGCTCAGAGTGGTCTGACCTCCGTGACTTCAGCTCAGAGTGGTCTGACCTCCGTGACTTCAGCTTGGAGGGGTCTGACCTCCGTGACTTCAGCTTGGAGGGGTCTGACCTCCGTGACTTCAGCTCAGAGTGGTCTGACCTCCGTGACTTCAGCTCAGAGTGGTCTGACCTCCGTGACTTCAGCTTGGAGGGGTCTGACCTCCGTGACTTCAGTTAGTGGCCTGACCTCCGTGACTTCAGTTAGTGGCCTGACCTCCGTGACTTCAGTGAGTGGCCTGACCTCCGTGACTTCAGTGAGTGGCCTGACCTCCGTGACTTCAGTGAGTGGCCTGACCTCTGTGACTTCAGTGAGTGGCCTGACCTCTGTGACTTCAGTGAGTGGCCTGACCTCTGTGACTTCAGTGAGTGGCCTGACCTCTGTGACTTCAGTGAGTGGCCTGACCTCTGTGACTTCAGTGAGTGGCCTGACCTCTGTGACTTCAGTGAGTGGCCTGACCTCTGTGACTTCAGTGAGTGGCCTGACCTCCGTGACTTCAGTGAGTGGCCTGACCTCCGTGACTTCAGTGAGTGGCCTGACCTCTGTGACTTCAGCTCAGAGTGGTCTGACCTCCGTGACTTCAGCTCTGAGTGGCCTGACCGTCCGTGACTTATTTTTATTATTGACTTGGCCACTGAGCAACTCCACTGGAGCAGTTGGGGGTTAAGTGCCTTGCTCAAGGACACTGTTGTTAAGGGGATAGGAGAGAGTTATTAAGAGAGTTATCTGACCAGTGACTTCGTGACTTCAGCTCCGGGTGGTCTGAACGAGGGACGCGCAAATTCCACCGAGACGAGGCTCCACTCAGGAAATGAGATTTAAAATGTCTGGACGGATTGATCTTGATTGAATTGATCTTGTTTTCAAGTTTTGAAGATATAATTCTGAGGAAACACCCCCCCCCCCCCTTCCCGAAAAAAAAACGACCCACACCTGAAAGGGTTCCGTTCGGAAAACACGACCGCAGGGATTTGAAATCAATCCCAAAAAGAGCTGAAAGGACCACCCGCGTCTAATTTCAGAGCGCCTGTTCGCTGTCACACCCTGCCCCCCCGCCCCCTCTATCAAAGATTCAGAGGTTCAAAGAGCACTATCGTGTCGGCGGTCACAATTGTCCCTTCCCATTTCCCACCGCAAGGCACTTTGGCCCATTGTTTGTTTGTGTTCGCTAATGATGGATGCATTTAAAAATGCATCAATTATTCCCCCTGCAGTATTGTTTTTTTTTTGCCTGGATTGAGATCATTAATTACAAATGAACCGAGAAGAAAGACATCAACGCCGCCAGCGACCTGTAACAAGTTTGTGCCGGTTAGCGTGCGAGACCCCCCCCCCCCCCCCCGAGGGAGCAGAAACGGCCTTCGGCGTTAAGCTCGACCCCAGTGGTCACCGTTTTGATTATGAATATGTTTGGGGGAGGCCTGGGGCCATTCAAGGGTTATATGTTATTATATCTTCTTTAAACCCTGATTCAAAATGGCCCTCTGTGACCTTTGCCCCCCCGGGTGGCAGTAATTCAGTTGTGGCTAATGAGGATTGGTTGTACTGTAAAAAGAAAAATGCTTGGCTGAGCTGCGGGGCGAGATGAACCGGGACGGGGTTTGGAACCAAAGCTTTTTGTGTCGACACTGACTCCCCAGAGAGAGAGAGAGAGAGAGAGAGAGAGAGAGAGAGAGAGAGAGAGAGAGAGAGAGAGAGAGAGAGAGAGAGAGAGAGAGAGAGAGAGAGAGAGAGAGAGAGAGAGAGAGATTCCTTTTAAACAAGAGGGTGGGCGGGGGGCGCTGTTGGTTTTCCTGATAGGTGTGAGTGCGACGTTATCCCGCTAGACAGCCTTCAAACGCTAATGTAGCCGCAGCTCCAGCCGCACGTCTTCAGTGAGACGCTCCCTAGTGGCCGCTCCGCTCTGTCTGGCTCCACACAGCGCCATCACGCCAGGTCTCCGTCTCATAATGCATAATTCACGTTAGGAGTCAAATTAAATGTAGGTTTTAACCCCCCCCCCCCGGCCCCCCCCTGCCCCCCGCCCCCCCTTCGCTGCTCTTTACAAGGTAAACACCTAAGAAAGGTAAATGGCTATGACCCTTTCACTACCACACTGCAGAAGGTTAACCTTTCACTACCACACTACAGACGGTTAACCTTTCACTACCACACTACAGAAGGTTAACCTTTCACTACCACACTACAGAAGGTTAACCCTTTACTACCACACTACAGAAGGTTAACCCTTTCACTACCACAATACATAAGGTTAACCCTTTCACTACCACACTACAGAGGGTTACCCTTTCACTACCACACTACATAAGGTTACCTTTTCACTACCACACTACAGAAGGTTACCCTTTCACTACCACACTACAGACAGTTAACATTTCACTACCACACTACAGAAGGTTAACCCTTTATTACCACACTACAGAAGGTTAACCCTTTCACTACCACACTACATAAGGTTAACCCTTTCACTACCACACTACAGAAGGTTACCCTTTCACTACCACACTACAGGTTACCCTTTCACTACCACACTACAGAAGGTTACCCTTTCACTACCACACTACAGAAGGTTACCCTTTCACTACCACACTACAGAAGGTTACCCTTTCACTACCACACTACAGAAGGTTACCCTTTCACTACCACACTACAGAAGGTTAACCCTTTCACTACCACACTACAGACAGTTAACCTTTCACTACCACACTACAGAAGGTTAACCCTTTCACTACCACACTACAGAAGGTTACCCTTTCACTACCACACTACAGAAGGTTAACCCTTTCACTACCACGCTACAGAAGGTTAACCATTTCACTACCACACTACAGAAGGTTAACCCTTTCACTACCACACTACAGATGGTTCTATTTCATTATGGCTGCCGCTCAGCATCATTCTGCATGCACTTCACTTCGTGCACGAGCACTGAATAAAAATTCCAGAATGTACCTTTACATCCCAACATTCGTCTGGCCACACCCCCATCCGCTTACCTTGGCAGGTGTGTGGTCACTTACTCGCCTCCTTCTTCACTTTCACCACAAGGAAGTGCCTTCGGTAGATCCCACACTTGACGAGGTTGTTAGTAGAAGAAAGTTGGAAAACAAAAGAACGGGAAGATACGTTGATATTATATCTTTATTTTCTCTCTCACTATTTTCGCGAAAATACAGCGATATTGTCTTCGTCACTGGAGTGTCTGGAAGATGATGATCATTCTAAACCTCCACCGGGTTTTTCAGATTAGGGGCTCGCGTCGCTGATATACTCCCCACCGGCAGTTCTCCTTGCTGCGGCTGGATAGGTAATTGAACCTCCGGTTATACAGCTGGACTGTGGAAGGCACCGTCTGTTGTGAGAGACTGGTTGTCTTCGAGCCTGGGTGAGTAATGTTTTGCTTGCGAGCGCCAGTTGTCTATTAGTGCTATGGGGGCTAGCTGACAATTTTTACGAAAACCGGCCCCAGATTGGGGTACTCTGTTCGTCCTCTTAGGCGATAGCGGAGGATCTTGGTCTGAAGCCCATGATGGTCAACTAGTGGGCCGCGACAGAGACCTGGTAGAACCCGGGATTCTCTGGACAAGCGGATGCTTCTCTGTCCCGTGCAGGCCCCATCTTTCACTTGAGTGGAAGTACACCCTAAATGAGGAAATGTGGGCATGGATGTTCGTTATCGGAAGATCCATGTTCAAGTCGGCTGCAGCCCAGATGGGAATTGTGCCGGCCCCGCCGTATGTCTGGTAAAATCACAGTTGAAAACTGTGTTTGACATTTCTTTTTTCTCTTCTCTCTTAAGGATGAGGAGGGTTTTCAGACGGCGGCCTGTCTGAAGTGTGGCTTGTTATGTCGTTGTGTATAGTTCAGGTGATAGCTGCTTAGCTTGCGTGCTAGTTGTGGCCTACCTGTTAGCCAGTCAGCTGTTAGCTGTGGCGCTAGCCCGTTGTGTCACTAGGCTAGGAAACGTTAGCTTGTTGCTGTCAGTCGAGAGCGGCTGTTAGCTTAATGCTACACTGTTGAACGTTGCTATGACTATAACATGCCTTAAACAATCTGACTACGACGTCATCTTTGACAGAGGATGTTAGTCGAACCTACACCGGGAGCCCTGCCAGCGAGGACTGCGTCAACATGGAGAAACGTAGCGGCTGGGTAGCGCAGCGACGTTACCCTCGTCGCCAACGCAGGAGATACCGTGTTCGACTTTGGTGTCCCGTTAACCAGATTGCAGTCCTCTCGGCCTGCGCTCAGGGTAGGAGCCCCGACCGGACTTTAAACACTTCTTCTTTCCTTCCCTTCTAAATGTTTTGTAATAACGATGTTTCCAAAACATGTGTTGCTGCAATACATTGAGGATACGACGTGTGTTGTGTGTGAATTGTCTTTCTCTCTGTAGTAAATCGGCATTGTTTTTTACGTGTGTAAAATGAACTGGTTTGGTTGTGATGAGAACATGTGTGTTCATGTAACGTTGTACTTGTACCGTGGGTGAATTCACAACTAAGAGGGTTGATTAAACATGTAAAGCTATGCTTAGTGACATGTGATTGAGGAATGAATCTTTTTCTCAGCCTGTGATGACAATGAACAGTATGTTCACACATTAACAGAGGTGCCTGTTCGCCTTGGTCGTATCAGGGGTAAGGTAGGAGGGGTGATCCCCCCGGTTCCCTGGGGCTTTCCCCCTTCCTCTCAGACATGTTGTTTACAATATATTGTGTCACTGTGTTTGTGGGGATACCATGTAACCCTCAGCTTAAGCTGCTGGGGTTGTGCATCTGCTTGAGAAATGATTATTTTCCTAGGGAAAAGGTTGTTTGGTCACTATCATGTGTGTTTAGCAAGGCCTGTGGCCAATACGTAATCAGGGACTCATGTCTCTCTCGTTATGAAAAACGGCGTTCCTCTGTAGTGAGAGTGTACTTTTGCCATTTTTTGTTGTGATGAAGGGTTGTGTGGGTCGTTGAGATCTACAACTGGATTAGGTTGGCCCACAGAAGCACATATGTAAGTCTGGTAACGGGGCTCTTAAAGAGGCCCTCTCTGTTCTGTGTTTTTTCCTTAGTAAAACTCAGATAGCAGGTTAGCACATGAGCTATGTGAAGCTGTTAAATGCTTCATGTAGCATGCTATGACTGGTGTCATGGCTCTACTTTGTCATTACATCGTATCAGGGGTGAGGGGTCATAAAGGGGTGAACTGGTAAACCTTTCCTCCCCTTTTCTGATTGGTCAGGGGTTAAAACCACCTGTCTTTCAGGGTTCCTGTCACGTTGGTGTTCGGCACGTTACAGGGTAAGGGGGGGGTTTCCTGGTCCCACGCCCTGAAAGATTTGGTGCGTGCACCGCGGAAATTCCCCCGCCATAGAGTACGTCACTGAGCGTGTCTCTATTGGTATGACTTCCATGGGTTGTTCAGGTCCATGTTATGGATCTGTTTCAGGGAGTTGTCAGAACTCCTCCTCACGAAGCTCCTCCTCGGGGAGAAGTGCCTTCTGTGAGTTCGGACTCTCCTTCCCTGTGAGGGAGCCTCCTCAGTGTTTCAGAGCCTCCTCCTCAGATTGTCAAGGTGAGTAGAACTTCAAAAAGGAGTTCTGCTCTATTGTGTGTGTATTCGATTCAATTCGATTATTGAGTGTGTATTGGTTCAGTGCCTCCTCCTCGGAGAGCCCTAACCCAAGTGTTACATAGCTCAATGTTGCACTATATTCTTTTCAATCTATACAGCTCGCGTGGGAAGTCTCTCTGGGGATTTCCGTCTCCTCCCTGTGGCGAGGGTGGCGGGATGTAAAAATGTAAAAATAAATTACCCTCAGCTGCGTCACGTGGGATTCATGTCAGTCTGTGTTTCTTTCTTTTTTAAATAAAAAGAGGAAGGAACATGAAGCACGACGGCTCCGTGTTGTTCTCCCAGGCGACTTGGAGGAACAATGTCTGGTGTCTTGCTAGACTATCCATTGATGTGTTTGGGTCTCGACGCGTACATAGTGCTGGCTCTGGGTGTTTCTGTTAAGAATCACGCAGGGGGCTAAGTGCGCCTTGGTTGCTCGTTATTAAAACAGCGTTTATATAGGGCAACTGGGATGGAGTTTTGTCTCTTCCGAGCGCCAGTTTAAGATAAGATAAGGTATTCCTTTATTGATCCCCTTGGGGAAATTCAGGCATGTACTAGGTTGTCTCGATGAATTCTCGTTCATATCTGGGGGATGTTAACGGAATCGATCAGAACATAGGTAGAGGGGTCTCACGCCCTTGGGTACAAATGCGCGGTACAAATGGGACCGTCTGGGTGGCGCCCTCTTTTCATGTTTTAGATCGACACGCATACCTACCCCCTCTTCTGGAGTGGGCATATCGGCGTGGTTAGGGCACGGGACTGGTTCTGGTCGCGCTGGTCCAGGTCAGTTAACCCGTTGTCCGCCGGGGATGCAGATCTGCTGTTCTGGTACCCTGAGCCGGGACTTTGGTTTTTTCGGGGGGGAAAATGCCGGGTCGGCCCGGGTGTCACAGGGTTAGGCGTTATGGAGACCCTTTGTTGGGTACATGTTGTACTCTGCACTATCGTAATGGCTTACGGCCATACCAACCTGAACACGCCCGATCTCGTCCGATCTCGGAAGCTAAGCAGGTTCGGTCCTGGTTAGTACTTGGCTGGGAGACCGCCTGGGAATACCAAGTGCAGTAAGCTTAGGGCTGGTTCTCCATTCTTTTCGCTCCTCTCTCACGCGTGGCGAAGAGGGGGCTGTTGGGGTGGTCTTTTGGACCTCCTCTGGTAACCCTGTGTGCTTCCCGAGCCACCGGGCCCGGTCCGAAGTGATGTTTCGTCGACCCGTAGGCCTGGAATAACCCTTTTTTGAAAACTGAAACACTTGTACTGCGGTATAGCCAGTGTATACCCGCAGGTGTGTTTTTGGAGTTTTTTCTTGACGAGTTATAGGAACAACCACCGCATATGGTACCAAGAGGGTGGTTGATTCCCTGGTGTGTTGGAGCAGAGTCAACTCCCGGGTTACCCGGTTGAGTGTGCCCCTGCACGTTCATGACGTCTGCCAATCGTGTCAGCCTTCTCTGCCTCGACCCCTCTGGGTGGGTTTTTTTGATGGAGGCTTTGTCATGCTGCTCAACAACGCCAGCATACGCCCCTTCCGCCGGGGAGGCTGTTTTCAGTTGACCCCTTTGGCGCCTGTCTCGTCCGCAGTGCTCCAGGCTCGGGTCTACAGCCTGTTGCCTGGTTTCCCCGGTGCGCTGCCTGCTTCTGTTGGTTAACCTTTTGAATGCTTTACGGCCATGCTGACTGCCTGTGTTGCAGGGTCAGTGTGCCAGGCGGTGTACTAATGGGGGGAAAGGGCCCGCTCTTGGAGGGGCCCTGTCCGAATACGCTGGCGATGTGGGGGGCGGTGTCACTAAGTGACCGCCTGGTGGGGTCTTGATGCCTGGCGTCATTGACCTCTCCGGGCCCCCTTTTTCCGGGGGATCCAGTCCCTTCAGTGGGTCTGGATCTTCCTTCACGCTCCGCTGCTACGGCCTTGCCACAGGGTTGAGTTTGCTCTTGACCCCGTGATTCTGGGGGCAGTAACGAGGGTTGTTCCTTCCGTTCGTTCACTGGTGGCATGCGGGTTGTGCGTGTGCGTAGTCGTGGGGTCAAGCCACGGTCTGCTCACCCTGTGCGTTGAGTTGCTTGAGTTCCTCTTCGCACGGTCGGATCCGTCTCCCTCCCGTCCTCTAATAGGGAGGGTATCCTCCATTAGGGAGGGTCGGTGGGCTCGGTCCTCCCCGGTCTGATGGTTGTGGGGGGCCTCAGCGGGGTACATTTGTCGAGCTTTGGCTCCCGCTCAGCTCCTCTTGCTGCGGCTGGATAGGTAATTGAACCTCCGGTTATACAGCTGGACTGTGGAAGGCACCGTCTGTTGTGAGAGACTGGTTGTCTTCGAGCCTGGGTGAGTAATGTTTTGCTTGCGAGCGCCAGTTGTCTATTAGTGCTATGGGGGCTAGCTGACAATTTTTACGAAAACCGGCCCCAGATTGGGGTACTCTGTTCGTCCTCTTAGGCGATAGCGGAGGATCTTGGTCTGAAGCCCATGATGGTCAACTAGTGGGCCGCGACAGAGACCTGGTAGAACCCGGGATTCTCTGGACAAGCGGATGCTTCTCTGTCCCGTGCAGGCCCCATCTTTCACTTGAGTGGAAGTACACCCTAAATGAGGAAATGTGGGCATGGATGTTCGTTATCGGAAGATCCATGTTCAAGTCGGCTGCAGCCCAGATGGGAATTGTGCCGGCCCCGCCGTATGTCTGGTAAAATCACAGTTGAAAACTGTGTTTGACATTTCTTTTTTCTCTTCTCTCTTAAGGATGAGGAGGGTTTTCAGACGGCGGCCTGTCTGAAGTGTGGCTTGTTATGTCGTTGTGTATAGTTCAGGTGATAGCTGCTTAGCTTGCGTGCTAGTTGTGGCCTACCTGTTAGCCAGTCAGCTGTTAGCTGTGGCGCTAGCCCGTTGTGTCACTAGGCTAGGAAACGTTAGCTTGTTGCTGTCAGTCGAGAGCGGCTGTTAGCTTAATGCTACACTGTTGAACGTTGCTATGACTATAACATGCCTTAAACAATCTGACTACGACGTCATCTTTGACAGAGGATGTTAGTCGAACCTACACCGGGAGCCCTGCCAGCGAGGACTGCGTCAACATGGAGAAACGTAGCGGCTGGGTAGCGCAGCGACGTTACCCTCGTCGCCAACGCAGGAGATACCGTGTTCGACTTTGGTGTCCCGTTAACCAGATTGCAGTCCTCTCGGCCTGCGCTCAGGGTAGGAGCCCCGACCGGACTTTAAACACTTCTTCTTTCCTTCCCTTCTAAATGTTTTGTAATAACGATGTTTCCAAAACATGTGTTGCTGCAATACATTGAGGATACGACGTGTGTTGTGTGTGAATTGTGTTTCTCTCTGTAGTAAATCGGCATTGTTTTTTACGTGTGTAAAATGAACTGGTTTGGTTGTGATGAGAACATGTGTGTTCATGTAACGTTGTACTTGTACCGTGGGTGAATTCACAACTAAGAGGGTTGATTAAACATGTAAAGCTATGCTTAGTGACATGTGATTGAGGAATGAATCTTTTTCTCAGCCTGTGATGACAATGAACAGTATGTTCACACATTAACAGAGGTGCCTGTTCGCCTTGGTCGTATCAGGGGTAAGGTAGGAGGGGTGATCCCCCCGGTTCCCTGGGGCTTTCCCCCTTCCTCTCAGACATGTTGTTTACAATATATTGTGTCACTGTGTTTGTGGGGATACCATGTAACCCTCAGCTTAAGCTGCTGGGGTTGTGCATCTGCTTGAGAAATGATTATTTTCCTAGGGAAAAGGTTGTTTGGTCACTATCATGTGTGTTTAGCAAGGCCTGTGGCCAATACGTAATCAGGGACTCATGTCTCTCTCGTTATGAAAAACGGCGTTCCTCTGTAGTGAGAGTGTACTTTTGCCATTTTTTGTTGTGATGAAGGGTTGTGTGGGTCGTTGAGATCTACAACTGGATTAGGTTGGCCCACAGAAGCACATATGTAAGTCTGGTAACGGGGCTCTTAAAGAGGCCCTCTCTGTTCTGTGTTTTTTCCTTAGTAAAACTCAGATAGCAGGTTAGCACATGAGCTATGTGAAGCTGTTAAATGCTTCATGTAGCATGCTATGACTGGTGTCATGGCTCTACTTTGTCATTACATCGTATCAGGGGTGAGGGGTCATAAAGGGGTGAACTGGTAAACCTTTCCTCCCCTTTTCTGATTGGTCAGGGGTTAAAACCACCTGTCTTTCAGGGTTCCTGTCACGTTGGTGTTCGGCACGTTACAGGGTAAGGGGGGGGTTTCCTGGTCCCACGCCCTGAAAGATTTGGTGCGTGCACCGCGGAAATTCCCCCGCCATAGAGTACGTCACTGAGCGTGTCTCTATTGGTATGACTTCCATGGGTTGTTCAGGTCCATGTTATGGATCTGTTTCAGGGAGTTGTCAGAACTCCTCCTCACGAAGCTCCTCCTCGGGGAGAAGTGCCTTCTGTGAGTTCGGACTCTCCTTCCCTGTGAGGGAGCCTCCTCAGTGTTTCAGAGCCTCCTCCTCAGATTGTCAAGGTGAGTAGAACTTCAAAAAGGAGTTCTGCTCTATTGTGTGTGTATTCGATTCAATTCGATTATTGAGTGTGTATTGGTTCAGTGCCTCCTCCTCGGAGAGCCCTAACCCAAGTGTTACATAGCTCAATGTTGCACTATATTCTTTTCAATCTATACAGCTCGCGTGGGAAGTCTCTCTGGGGATTTCCGTCTCCTCCCTGTGGCGAGGGTGGCGGGATGTAAAAATGTAAAAATAAATTACCCTCAGCTGCGTCACGTGGGATTCATGTCAGTCTGTGTTTCTTTCTTTTTTAAATAAAAAGAGGAAGGAACATGAAGCACGACGGCTCCGTGTTGTTCTCCCAGGCGACTTGGAGGAACAATGTCTGGTGTCTTGCTAGACTATCCATTGATGTGTTTGGGTCTCGACGCGTACATAGTGCTGGCTCTGGGTGTTTCTGTTAAGAATCACGCAGGGGGCTAAGTGCGCCTTGGTTGCTCGTTATTAAAACAGCGTTTATATAGGGCAACTGGGATGGAGTTTTGTCTCTTCCGAGCGCCAGTTTAAGATAAGATAAGGTATTCCTTTATTGATCCCCTTGGGGAAATTCAGGCATGTACTAGGTTGTCTCGATGAATTCTCGTTCATATCTGGGGGATGTTAACGGAATCGATCAGAACATAGGTAGAGGGGTCTCACGCCCTTGGGTACAAATGCGCGGTACAAATGGGACCGTCTGGGTGGCGCCCTCTTTTCATGTTTTAGATCGACACGCATACCTACCCCCTCTTCTGGAGTGGGCATATCGGCGTGGTTAGGGCACGGGACTGGTTCTGGTCGCGCTGGTCCAGGTCAGTTAACCCGTTGTCCGCCGGGGATGCAGATCTGCTGTTCTGGTACCCTGAGCCGGGACTTTGGTTTTTTCGGGGGGGAAAATGCCGGGTCGGCCCGGGTGTCACAGGGTTAGGCGTTATGGAGACCCTTTGTTGGGTACATGTTGTACTCTGCACTATCGTAATGGCTTACGGCCATACCAACCTGAACACGCCCGATCTCGTCCGATCTCGGAAGCTAAGCAGGTTCGGTCCTGGTTAGTACTTGGCTGGGAGACCGCCTGGGAATACCAAGTGCAGTAAGCTTAGGGCTGGTTCTCCATTCTTTTCGCTCCTCTCTCACGCGTGGCGAAGAGGGGGCTGTTGGGGTGGTCTTTTGGACCTCCTCTGGTAACCCTGTGTGCTTCCCGAGCCACCGGGCCCGGTCCGAAGTGATGTTTCGTCGACCCGTAGGCCTGGAATAACCCTTTTTTGAAAACTGAAACACTTGTACTGCGGTATAGCCAGTGTATACCCGCAGGTGTGTTTTTGGAGTTTTTTCTTGACGAGTTATAGGAACAACCACCGCATATGGTACCAAGAGGGTGGTTGATTCCCTGGTGTGTTGGAGCAGAGTCAACTCCCGGGTTACCCGGTTGAGTGTGCCCCTGCACGTTCATGACGTCTGCCAATCGTGTCAGCCTTCTCTGCCTCGACCCCTCTGGGTGGGTTTTTTTGATGGAGGCTTTGTCATGCTGCTCAACAACGCCAGCATACGCCCCTTCCGCCGGGGAGGCTGTTTTCAGTTGACCCCTTTGGCGCCTGTCTCGTCCGCAGTGCTCCAGGCTCGGGTCTACAGCCTGTTGCCTGGTTTCCCCGGTGCGCTGCCTGCTTCTGTTGGTTAACCTTTTGAATGCTTTACGGCCATGCTGACTGCCTGTGTTGCAGGGTCAGTGTGCCAGGCGGTGTACTAATGGGGGGAAAGGGCCCGCTCTTGGAGGGGCCCTGTCCGAATACGCTGGCGATGTGGGGGGCGGTGTCACTAAGTGACCGCCTGGTGGGGTCTTGATGCCTGGCGTCATTGACCTCTCCGGGCCCCCTTTTTCCGGGGGATCCAGTCCCTTCAGTGGGTCTGGATCTTCCTTCACGCTCCGCTGCTACGGCCTTGCCACAGGGTTGAGTTTGCTCTTGACCCCGTGATTCTGGGGGCAGTAACGAGGGTTGTTCCTTCCGTTCGTTCACTGGTGGCATGCGGGTTGTGCGTGTGCGTAGTCGTGGGGTCAAGCCACGGTCTGCTCACCCTGTGCGTTGAGTTGCTTGAGTTCCTCTTCGCACGGTCGGATCCGTCTCCCTCCCGTCCTCTAATAGGGAGGGTATCCTCCATTAGGGAGGGTCGGTGGGCTCGGTCCTCCCCGGTCTGATGGTTGTGGGGGGCCTCAGCGGGGTACATTTGTCGAGCTTTGGCTCCCGCTCAGCTCCTCTTGCTGCGGCTGGATAGGTAATTGAACCTCCGGTTATACAGCTGGACTGTGGAAGGCACCGTCTGTTGTGAGAGACTGGTTGTCTTCGAGCCTGGGTGAGTAATGTTTTGCTTGCGAGCGCCAGTTGTCTATTAGTGCTATGGGGGCTAGCTGACAATTTTTACGAAAACCGGCCCCAGATTGGGGTACTCTGTTCGTCCTCTTAGGCGATAGCGGAGGATCTTGGTCTGAAGCCCATGATGGTCAACTAGTGGGCCGCGACAGAGACCTGGTAGAACCCGGGATTCTCTGGACAAGCGGATGCTTCTCTGTCCCGTGCAGGCCCCATCTTTCACTTGAGTGGAAGTACACCCTAAATGAGGAAATGTGGGCATGGATGTTCGTTATCGGAAGATCCATGTTCAAGTCGGCTGCAGCCCAGATGGGAATTGTGCCGGCCCCGCCGTATGTCTGGTAAAATCACAGTTGAAAACTGTGTTTGACATTTCTTTTTTCTCTTCTCTCTTAAGGATGAGGAGGGTTTTCAGACGGCGGCCTGTCTGAAGTGTGGCTTGTTATGTCGTTGTGTATAGTTCAGGTGATAGCTGCTTAGCTTGCGTGCTAGTTGTGGCCTACCTGTTAGCCAGTCAGCTGTTAGCTGTGGCGCTAGCCCGTTGTGTCACTAGGCTAGGAAACGTTAGCTTGTTGCTGTCAGTCGAGAGCGGCTGTTAGCTTAATGCTACACTGTTGAACGTTGCTATGACTATAACATGCCTTAAACAATCTGACTACGACGTCATCTTTGACAGAGGATGTTAGTCGAACCTACACCGGGAGCCCTGCCAGCGAGGACTGCGTCAACATGGAGAAACGTAGCGGCTGGGTAGCGCAGCGACGTTACCCTCGTCGCCAACGCAGGAGATACCGTGTTCGACTTTGGTGTCCCGTTAACCAGATTGCAGTCCTCTCGGCCTGCGCTCAGGGTAGGAGCCCCGACCGGACTTTAAACACTTCTTCTTTCCTTCCCTTCTA
This sequence comes from Notolepis coatsorum, assembly GCF_963971535.1. NCBI lineage: Eukaryota > Metazoa > Chordata > Actinopteri > Aulopiformes > Paralepididae > Notolepis > Notolepis coatsorum. The sequence goes on along the minus strand of NW_028169330.1, from coordinate 21,291 downwards.
AATGTTTTGTAATAACGATGTTTCCAAAACATGTGTTGCTGCAATACATTGAGGATACGACGTGTGTTGTGTGTGAATTGTGTTTCTCTCTGTAGTAAATCGGCATTGTTTTTTACGTGTGTAAAATGAACTGGTTTGGTTGTGATGAGAACATGTGTGTTCATGTAACGTTGTACTTGTACCGTGGGTGAATTCACAACTAAGAGGGTTGATTAAACATGTAAAGCTATGCTTAGTGACATGTGATTGAGGAATGAATCTTTTTCTCAGCCTGTGATGACAATGAACAGTATGTTCACACATTAACAGAGGTGCCTGTTCGCCTTGGTCGTATCAGGGGTAAGGTAGGAGGGGTGATCCCCCCGGTTCCCTGGGGCTTTCCCCCTTCCTCTCAGACATGTTGTTTACAATATATTGTGTCACTGTGTTTGTGGGGATACCATGTAACCCTCAGCTTAAGCTGCTGGGGTTGTGCATCTGCTTGAGAAATGATTATTTTCCTAGGGAAAAGGTTGTTTGGTCACTATCATGTGTGTTTAGCAAGGCCTGTGGCCAATACGTAATCAGGGACTCATGTCTCTCTCGTTATGAAAAACGGCGTTCCTCTGTAGTGAGAGTGTACTTTTGCCATTTTTTGTTGTGATGAAGGGTTGTGTGGGTCGTTGAGATCTACAACTGGATTAGGTTGGCCCACAGAAGCACATATGTAAGTCTGGTAACGGGGCTCTTAAAGAGGCCCTCTCTGTTCTGTGTTTTTTCCTTAGTAAAACTCAGATAGCAGGTTAGCACATGAGCTATGTGAAGCTGTTAAATGCTTCATGTAGCATGCTATGACTGGTGTCATGGCTCTACTTTGTCATTACATCGTATCAGGGGTGAGAGGTCATAAAGGGGTGAACTGGTAAACCTTTCCTCCCCTTTTCTGATTGGTCAGTGGTTAAAACCACCTGTCTTTCAGGGTTCCTGTCACGTTGGTGTTCGGCACGTTACAGGGTAAGTGGGGGGTTTCCTGGTCCCACGCCCGGAAAGATTTGGTGCGTGCACCGCGGAAATTCCCCCGCCATAGAGTACGTCACTGAGCGTGTCTCTATTGGTATGACTTCCGTGGGTTGTTCAGGTCCATGTTATGGATCTGTTTCAGGGAGTTGTCAGAACTCCTCCTCACGAAGCTCCTCCTCGGGGAGAAGTGCCTTCTGTGAGTTCGGACTCTCCTTCCCTGTGAGGGAGCCTCCTCAGTGTTTCAGAGCCTCCTCCTCAGATTGTCAAGGTGAGTAGAACTTCAAAAAGGAGTTCTGCTCTATTGTGTGTGTATTCGATTCAATTCGATTATTGAGTGTGTATTGGTTCAGTGCCTCCTCCTCGGAGAGCCCTAACCCAAGTGTTACATAGCTCAATGTTGCACTATATTCTTTTCAATCTATACAGCTCACGTGGGAAGTCTCTCTGGGGATTTCCGTCTCCTCCCTGTGGCGAGGGTGGCGGGATGTAAAAATGTAAAAATAAATTACCCTCAGCTGCGTCACGTGGGATTCATGTCAGTCTGTGTTTCTTTCTTTTTTAAATAAAAAGAGGAAGGAACATGAAGCACGACGGCTCCGCGTTGTTCTCCCAGGCGACTTGGAGGAACAATGTCTGGTGTCTTGCTAGACTATCCATTGATGTGTTTGGGTCTCGACGCGTACATAGTGCTGGCTCTGGGTGTTTCTGTTAAGAATCACGCAGGGGGCTAAGTGCGCCTTGGTTGCTCGTTATTAAAACAGCGTTTTTATAGGGCAACTGGGATGGAGTTTTGTCTCTTCCGAGCGCCAGTTTAAGATAAGATAAGGTATTCCTTTATTGATCCCCTTGGGGAAATTCAGGCATGTACTAGGTTGTCTCGATGAATTCTCGTTCATATCTGGGAGATGTTAACGGAATAGATCAGAACATAGGTAGAGGGGTCTCACGCCCTTGGGTACAAATGCGCGGTACAAATGGGACCGTCTGGGTGGCGCCCTCTTTTCATGTTTTAGATCGACACGCATACCTACCCCCTCTTCTGGAGTGGGCATATCGGCGTGGTTAGGGCACGGGACTGGTTCTGGTCGCGCTGGTCCAGGTCAGTTAACCCGTTGTCCGCCGGGGATGCAGATCTGCTGTTCTGGTACCCTGAGCCGGGACTTTGGTTTTTTCGGGGGGGAAAATGCCGGGTCGGCCCGGGTGTCACAGGGTTAGGCGTTATGGAGACCCTTTGTTGGGTACATGTTGTACTCTGCACTATCGTAATGGCTTACGGCCATACCAACCTGAACACGCCCGATCCCGTCCGATCTCGGAAGCTAAGCAGGTTCGGTCCTGGTTAGTACTTGGCTGGGAGACCGCCTGGGAATACCAAGTGCAGTAAGCTTAGGGCTGGTTCTCCATTCTTTTCGCTCCTCTCTCACGCGTGGCGAAGAGGGGGCTGTTGGGGTGGTCTTTTGGACCTCCTCTGGTAACCCTGTGTGCTTCCCGAGCCACCGGGCCCGGTCCGAAGTGATGTTTCATCGACCCGTAGGCCTGGAATAACCCTTTTTTGAAAACTGAAACACTTGTACTGCGGTATAGCCAGTGTATACCCGCAGGTGTGTTTTTGGAGTTTTTTCTTGACGAGTTATAGGAACAACCACCGCATATGGTACCAAGAGGGTGGTTGATTCCCTGGTGTGTTGGAGCAGAGTCAACTCCCGGGTTACCCGGTTGAGTGTGCCCCTGCACGTTCATGACGTCTGCCAATCGTGTCAGCCTTCTCTGCCTCGACCCCTCTGGGTGGGTTTTTTTGATGGAGGCTTTGTCATGCTGCTCAACAACGCCAGCATACGCCCCTTCCGCCGGGGAGGCTGTTTTCAGTTGACCCCTTTGGCGCCTGTCTCGTCCGCAGTGCTCCAGGCTCGGGTCTACAGCCTGTTGCCTGGTTTCCCCGGTGCGCTGCCTGCTTCTGTTGGTTAACCTTTTGAATGCTTTACGGCCATGCTGACTGCCTGTGTTGCAGGGTCAGTGTGCCAGGCGGTGTACTAATGGGGGGAAAGGGCCCGCTCTTGGAGGGGCCCTGTCCGAATACGCTGGCGATGTGGGGGGCGGTGTCACTAAGTGACCGCCTGGTGGGGTCTTGATGCCTGGCGTCATTGACCTCTCCGGGCCCCCTTTTTCCGGGGGATCCAGTCCCTTCAGTGGGTCTGGATCTTCCTTCACGCTCCGCTGCTACGGCCTTGCCACAGGGTTGAGTTTGCTCTTGACCCCGTGATTCTGGGGGCAGTAACGAGGGTTGTTCCTTCCGTTCGTTCACTGGTGGCATGCGGGTTGTGCGTGTGCGTAGTCGTGGGGTCAAGCCACGGTCTGCTCACCCTGTGCGTTGAGTTGCTTGAGTTCCTCTTCGCACGGTCGGATCCGTCTCCCTCCCGTCCTCTAATAGGGAGGGTATCCTCCATTAGGGAGGGTCGGTGGGCTCGGTCCTCCCCGGTCTGATGGTTGTGGGGGGCCTCAGCGGGGTACATTTGTCGAGCTTTGGCTCCCGCTCAGCTCCTCTTGTGCTGAATGATGCTGAGCGGCAGCCATAATGAAATAGAACGTAAGGTTATGTATATAACCAAGTTCTATGAATTATGGTGACGCTCAGCATCAGGACGCCGCTGCGGCCCTTGATCTCGCCTTGTGGTGAACGTTTGGGATGGAGGCGAGTAGGTGACCACACACCTGCTTATGAAGGTAAGCGGATAGGGGTGTGGCCAGACGAATGTTGGGATGTAAAGGTACATTGTGGAATTTTTTATTCAGTGCTCGTGCACGAAGTGAAGTGCGTGCAGAATGATGCTGAGCGTCACCATAATTCATAGTACTTGGTTATATACATAACCTTACGTTAACCTTTCACTACCACACTACAGAAGGTTAACCCTTTCACTACCACACTACAGACGGTTAACCTTTCACTACCACACTACAGAAGGTTAACCTTTCACTACCACAATACAGAAGGTTAACTCTTTCACTACCACACTACAGAAGGTTAACCTTTCACTACCACACTACAGAAGGTTAACTCTTTCACTACCACACTACAGAAGGTTAACCTTTCACTACCACACTACAGAAGGTTAACCCTTTTACTACCACACTACAGAAGGTTAACCCTTTCACTACCACACTACAGATGGTTAACCTTTCACTACCAAACTACAGAAGGTTAACCCTTTCACTACCACACTACAGAAGGTTAAACCTTTCACTACCACACTACAGAAGGTTAACCTTTCACTACCACACTTCAGAAGGTTAACCATTTCACTACCACACTACAGAAGGTTAACCTTTCACTACCACACTACAGAAGGTTAACCCTTTCACTACCACACTACAGACGGTTAACCTTTCACTACCACACTACATAAGGTTAACCCTTTCACTACCACACTACAGACGGTTAACCTTTCACTACCACACTACAGAAGGTTAACTCTTTCACTACCACACTACAGACGGTTAACCTTTCACTACCACACTACAGAAGGTTAACATTTCACTACCACACTACAGAAGGTTAACTCTTTCACTACCACACTACAGACGGTTAAACCTTTCACTACCACACTACAGAAGGTTAACCTTTCACTACCACACTACAGAAGGTTAAACCTTTCACTACCACACTACAGAAGGTTAACCTTTCACTACCACACTACAGAAGGTTAACCATTTCACTACCACACTACAGAAGGTTAACCTTTCACTACCACACTACAGAAGGTTAACCCTTTCACTACCACACTACAGACGGTTAACCTTTCACTACCACACTACATAAGGTTAACCCTTTCACTACCACACTACAGAAGGTTAACCTTTCACTACCACACTTCAGAAGGTTAACCATTTCACTACCACACTACAGAAGGTTAACCTTTCACTACCACACTACAGAAGGTTAACCCTTTCACTACCACACTACAGACGGTTAACCTTTCACTACCACACTACATAAGGTTAACCCTTTCACTACCACACTACAGACGGTTAACCTTTCACTACCACACTACAGAAGGTTAACTCTTTCACTACCACACTACAGACGGTTAACCTTTCACTACCACACTACAGAAGGTTAACATTTCACTACCACACTACAGAAGGTTAACTCTTTCACTACCACACTACAGACGGTTAAACCTTTCACTACCACACTACAGAAGGTTAACCTTTCACTACCACACTACAGAAGGTTAAACCTTTCACTACCACACTACAGAAGGTTAACCTTTCACTACCACACTACAGAAGGTTAACCATTTCACTACCACACTACAGAAGGTTAACCTTTCACTACCACACTACAGAAGGTTAACCCTTTCACTACCACACTACAGACGGTTAACCTTTCACTACCACACTACATAAGGTTAACCCTTTCACTACCACACTACAGACGGTTAACCTTTCACTACCACACTACAGAAGGTTAACATTTCACTACCACACTACAGAAGGTTAACCCTTCACTACCACACTACAGAATGTTAACCTTTCACTACCACACTACAGAAGGTTAACCCTTTCACTACCACATTACAGAAGGTTAACCTTTCACTACCACACTACATAAGGTTAACCTTTCACTACCACACTACAGAAGGTTGACCTTTCACTACCACACTACAGAAGGTTAACCTTTCACTACCGCACTACAGAATGTTACCCTTTCACTACCAAACTACAGAAGGTTAACCCTTTCACTACCAACTACAGAGGGTTAACCTGTCACTACCACACTACATAAGGTTAACCCTTTCACTACCACACTACAGAAGGTTAACATTTCACTACCACACTACAGAAGGTTAACCCTTTCACTACCACACTACATACGGTTAACCCTTTCACTACCACACTACAGACGGTTAACCTTTTCACTACTACACTACAGAAGGTTAACCTTTCACTACCAGACTACAGAAGGTTAACATTTCACTACCACACTACAGAAGGTTAACCTTTCACTACCACACTACAGAAGGTTAACCCTTTCACCACCACACTACAGACGGTTAACCCTTTCACTACCACACTACAAAAGGTTAACCCTTTCACTACCACACTACAGAAGGTTAACCTTTCACGGTTACCGTCTGTAGTGTGGTAGTGAAAGGGTTAACCTTATGTAGTGTGGTTGTGAAAGGGTTATAGCCTGTGTCGTGTTGGCAGTGAAAGGGTTAACCTTCTGTATTGTCGCAGTGAAGAGGTTAACCCTTTGGTTTTGTGGCAGTGAAAGGGTTAAGGAGGACGTACGGTGTGTGTCGTTGCCACCGCCATCTCGTCACTCCGTCTCCTGAAAGAGGTCGACCTACATGCCGAGCGAGCGCTGTCTGTCCGTGGCGGTTAAGAGGAGCGTCTCGCGGGTCGAGCGAGGGGACGCGCTCCCAGATGACCTCCTCTCTGCCACGGGGAAGTTGTCAATGGTGGGGGGTGAGGCGGAGGAGGAAGGGTGAGGGCGGGGGCGGATGGATGGATGGATGGCTGGAGAGGGAGTACATGTTCACTGCGACCAAGGTAAATATAATGTGACAGGCCCGGGATTCCCAGGAGATTGTGTAATTGTATTTTCACATAAGTGACTCAGAGTCAACCGTTTCCCCCCGAGGTACCGACAGATGGACGGTCGCTGCATATTTTAAAGGTGACGGAACTCCATCCCTGCACCGCATTTTACAGTATTCTTTTTTTTTATACATTTTGTCCCCAAGATAGCAACCCCCCAATCCCTCTCTCCCCCAACCCCTCTCTCCACTCCCCAACCCCCCAACCCCTCTCTCCCCCAACCCCTCTCTCCACCCCCCAACCCCTCTCAACACCCCCCCACCCCCTCTCTCCACCCCCCAACCCCCTCTCTCCACCCCACAACCCCCTCTCTCCACCCCCAACCCCATCTCTCCACCCCCCAACCCCCCAACCCCTCTCTCCACCCCCCAACCCCTCTCTCCACCCCCCAACCCCTCTCTCCACCCCCAACCCCTCTCTCCACCCCCCAACCCTCTCTCCACCGCCCAACCCCCCAACCCCCTCTCTCCACCCCACAACCCCTCTCTCCACCCCCAACCCCCTCTCTCCACCCCCCAACCCCAATTCTGAACATGGCGCGACCCCGGTCAGTCGCCTTTGGTTTAGCTCTGCGACGATTGTGCACATTTTTAGCTATTATGTTTGTTTTTTCTACTTTTTTTATTAAAACATCACTGGCGGGTACGTCATACGACCGCCAGACACTTATGGACCTAAACTCCGGACTCAAAGAGGAGTTTGGAGACACTTTATGCCCAGAATGGCTAACAGAAATCAAGCGGGAGAACGGCAACAAAGGAAACGGCAGGAAGAGGCATAGAGGAAGACGAGGAGGTATCAGGCTTAGATTAAAAAGATCTGCTTACCGTCCAGCAATTCCATCCATCTTTCTGGCGAATGCACGTTCGTTGGAGGGAAGGATGGATGACTTGAGAGCGAGGGTCAGATTCCAACGGGAGATGAGAGACGTTAACATCATGTGTTTCACGGAGACATGGCTCAAGCCAGCGACTCCGGACAACAGCGTCTCTCCATCGGACAACTTCACCGTCCTGAGAGCAGACCGCACGGCAGCCTCTGGGAAGAGCATCGGAGGTGGGGTCTGCATCCTCACAAACAATCTCTGGGTTAATCCCAAGGAAGTACATGTCCTCTCAAGTTCATCCTCCCCAGATATGGAACATCTCTCAATCCTGTGCCGTCCGTTCCACCTCCCCCGTGAGTTTACCGCGGTCATCATGTCCGTCGTATATATCCCCCCACAGGCAAATACTGGCAAAGCGCTGGGGGAATTACACGATCACCTCAACAGACAACAGATCAAGCATCCGGATGCAGCGATGATAGTGGCTGGTGATTTCAACCAAGCGAATCTGAAGAAAGTGATGCCGTCCTTTTTTCAGCACATCGCCTGCTCCACGAGGGGGAGGAACACACTCGACCATTGTTACACCCCGTTCAGAGCCGGCTACAAAGCTGTAGCGGCTCCGCCATTGATGGGTGCTGCAAGCGCGAGCGATCACGACTCTTTTATTATTCCCTGCATACAAACAAAGATCACGTGACGCCGTCGTGTCACGTGAGACAAAAAAGTGGTCTGACGAATCAGAGGCCACGCTCCAGGATGCGCTGGCAGACACGGACTGGGATATGTTTCAAGGCAGCGCCAGTGACGTCAGCGAGTACGCTGATACCGTTGTGAGCTACTGTACATATCAACACTCGCTGATAGTATTGTGCCCACGAAAATGGTGCGGGTTTTCCCAAACCAGAAATCGTGGGAGGACAGCACTATTAGAGCAGCCCTGAACTCTCGCACCACGGCTTATAACCGGGGCAGAGAGTCAGGAAACATGGAAGAGTACAAGGCTTCAGTCTACACTCTGCGCAAGGCTGTTAAACTTGCTAAGAGGACATATGCTGATAAACTGGAGACACAAATGGCACAAAACGACACAAGAGGCTTGTGGCGGGGACTGAAGACAATAACTGACTACAAATTCAGTGCCCCCTCAATGGGGAGCGACGACGCCTCTCTCGCGGACAAACTCAACTCCTTCTACGCTCGGTTTGGTGTAGACAGTGGCGCTGCTGGCTCGCCGGCTAGTGACGTCACTGGCGCGCCGGCTGTTGTGGAGGGGGAAGGGCAACCGCGGGGGGGCAGGGACGCTCTCTCGTTGTCGGAACACAGTGTGAGAAGAATGTTTATGCAGGTGAACACCGGGAAGGCTGCTGGCCCAGATGGTATAACAGGACGCATACTTAAGTCCTGTGCCAACCAGCTTGCCCCGGTGTTCACCGCCATATTTAATCAATCCCTGGCGGAGTCAGTGGTCCCTGCCTGCTTCAAGATGTCTACCATCATCCCTGTACCGAAGAAACCCTCCCCAACATGTCCAAATGACTACAGACCGGTGGCACTCACCTCTGTGGTCATGAAATGTTTCGAGAGGCTGGTCAAGGACCACATTTGTGCCTCCCTCCCCAGTGATATGGACCCTATGCAATTTGCATACAGGACAAACAGGTCCACTGACGACGCGGTCTCCCAGGTACTGCACAGCACTCTCTCCCACCTTGACCGTCAGAAGGGGGGCTATGTGAGACTGTTGTTCATTGACTACAGCTCAGCGTTCAACACCATAGTCCCCACCAGACTGGTGGACAAGCTGATCGAGCTGGGTCTGAGCTCCGCCCTGAGCGCCTGGGTACTGGACTTTCTGAGTGAAAGACCCCAGGCGGTCAGGGTGGGGGGTCAGACCTCCAACACCATCACCCTGAGCATCGGGTCCCCCCAGGGCTGTGTTCTAAGCCCCCTGCTGTACTCACTCTACACACACGATTGTGTGGCCAAGTTCAGCTCCAACTCCATAGTGAAGTTCGCAGACGACACGGTGGTGGTGGGGCTGATCTCGGACAACGACGAGAAGGCCTACCGGGAGGAGGTTGAGGTACTGGAACGCTGGTGCCAGGACAACAGCCTGCTCCTGAACATTGGTAAAACCAAGGGGCTGATCGTGGATTATAGGAGAGGACAGCAGGAGACACACACACCACTGATGATTAACGGGGCTACCGTGGACAGGGTGAGCAGCTTTAAGTACCTGGGGGTCCACATCTCAGAGGATCTGACATGGTCAACACACATAGACACAGTAGTAAAGAAAGTGAAGCAGCGCCTCTACCACCTGAGACAGTTAAGGAAGTTCAGAGTATCGGGGAAGATACTCCAGTCCTTCTACTCAGGAGCTGTAGAGAGCATCTTGACCGGAAACATCACTGCCTGGTATGGAAACAGCACGGCACAGGACAAGAAGGCCCTACAGAGAGTGGTGCGCTCAGCCGAGCGTACCACGGGTATTGCGCTACCTCCCCTGCAGGCTCTATACAACAAGAGGTGCAAATCCAGAGCCTGCAGGATAATGAAAGACCCCCACCACCCCAATAACAGCCTGTTCCAGCTGCTGAGGTCAGGCAGACGCCTGCGAACCCCAGCTACTAGGACGGAGAGGCTTAGGCTCAGCTTCTTCCCCCAGGCCATCAGAGCCTTGAACAATGAACATTGAGTGCCACAGAACACTGAACTATCCACACACAAGCACACATGAGCACACACACGACACGCACGCTGTGCACGCTCACACACTAGCAGCCACTTTAACACTTTAACAAGAGCGGGCACACACTCATGCCGCACACACGCACACTTATGGCCAAGAGGAAAGGCCACTTTAAATTAGTATAACAACAGGAACAGGCACTACTAAAGCTACCTAGTGTGGGATATTTGTAGATATCCTGATGAAGAATGTTCTCAGTCAACCGAGGTTTGGATAATAACAAGGTTTATTAACCAAACAGATTGATTACATAGAGAGAATGACTGAGGGCTTCCCCCAGGTGATCAGCTGAAATGACCCAGGTAAAAGACCTCGATAGATCTCGGGAGGAGACCTATATAGGTAACAAGGGGGGGGTGTGGTCCCATTTGATAGGTCAGATGGGGGTGGGGGGGGTACAGGTTTGGGGAGAGGGGAGGGGGATGTCTTATTCCACAGATAGGGGGGGGGGCACAGGTAAGGGGATATAGGGGAGGGGAATATATTTACATGAGAACATTATATTATACCACAATACTCACTTTTCTTTCTTATAATGTGGGTGAGATTAATGTATAATATACCAGGGTTGTTTGGAACAGGTAAAAGTGAATAGGTATGGTACAAGAATGGGACCGATGTAATCCATCGGTTATCAGAATGGATAAAATAGAAAACAATTAAAATAATGAAAATTTTGGCCAATGTGATCTGTTGGTTGGCATAACAGTTTAAAATAGTATTATTTATATACATGATTCATGACATGATCGACTGGACTGCGGTCTGTGTTATTTTGATATCAGAGATGTGGGAATAGATATCACCTTTTTTTTATTTATCGCTCAAAATACCTATATCAATGAGTGGTCCTCAACTCTGATATCAAACAATAATTAACATAATCATTAGAGGCTATAGCTGTGCACATATCTTGGCATACCTTCAGTCGTTCATGTCGTGACTCAGGGGAGCTAATGTCATGGTTGTGCATACAGGCATAGTAATAAACCAATTAAATACATGTGAACGCTGTCTCTGTGTGGTCAGAGTGCACAGGGTGAAAAACAAAATCGTGTGCATAATTATTAGGAATAGGATTTACACATAAGGCTAATGTGTACAAAAACATTTTAACAACCGTTAACCTAGTGGTTAATAAAACTAACATGATTGATTATGGGAAACTGTTCAAAAATATATATGCACAATTTATAATGATTCTTGATGAAATTACTTAGGATCCAGTTGTATTTAACCTGAGTTTGAGTGTCACTTTCATCTGTGATTGCCTCAGTTTAGTTGGTCTTTACTTAGAATCAGGCAATTTTGTAACTTAAGTAATTCAAATGTGATGTAATGTGATCATGTGACCACTTCTTCCTTCAGCAATATTTTAGCTCATTATTACTAACCATTGTTAATGCTTTCTCATTGATTTCTTTTCATCACATCCCTAGTTCATCATTTTGCAGATACATACAATTGTGTGAAAAGTTTCCTGCTTGTGAAGGTATTAATCTGAATGATGTTGCGTCGTTGTTGACAAGGTGTTCTCTGTCGGTCGTGTGGCAGGGCCACACAGTAAAAATTAAATACATACATAACAATGTGGACAATGTGTGTTCAGAAGTATCTTGTTCCACAGGTCTCTGATGATGTCTCTTCTTGACGATGCAGTCGGGAACATTCACTGGTCGCCGTTCATTCCCTGTCAAGGGTCACCTGTAGCAGTGTGGCGGTCAACTATAGTGGCCTTGCAGACTCTTTTCCTGGAGCCTGCGCTGCTCTCCATCACCACCACACATCCGCCACTGTGCTCACGCTTGGCCCCTATCAGGCCCAGAGACATGGTGGTCAGGGCGTTTTTGAATGTGCTGTGTGGTGGTTGGTTCCCCCCCGTTCCTCGTCATCGCGGTACTAGAGGGGCGAGGGGGCGGGCGTTTTTGAATGTGTTGTGCTGGTTTCGCTGTCCTCTCCTCGTCATTGCGGTACCACTTGATGGAGGGCGAGGGCCCGCCGGTGTAGTGGCTAGTCAGTAGGACGCTCTCTCTCACACGGATGGCAATCTTGTCATCGGAATCCATCTTGATGGTCAGGGCTCTGGTTCCCTTCTGTAGATGGTCTGTCGCGGGCCGCCGGGGTGAGGCTCCATGTCGTCCTTTCTGTCTCTGCTCCCCTTCCTTTTGGGACGTCTGTGTTGTGTGGCTGGGTTGGATGGCGGCTCTCCCACGGTTGCTGTTGTCGTCCTGGTTGTGTCCGCAGCTCCTTGGCGGCGTTCCTGGTGGTCCTATGCTGTCGTGGGTCGCTCAGGTCACTGGGTTGTGTTCCTCTCTGCCTGGTCCTGTTGTCGTTCGTGGTTCAGGTCACGCGTCGTCTCACTCCTTCTCACTTGTCGTGTCCTCTCACCAATATGATCTGAGGATGATAAAATTGCCTTAGAAAACCTCTTCACATAAATGATTCACCGCCTTTCTGCTAAAGAGGAAAATCATTTTGGGATTAATTCAATTCATTGTAAATAAAATCACTTAATTGAAAATAGGAAATGCAAGCCAATTGCATTAGCAGTGATTCCTTATGTCAAGAAGGTCACATTCACTACAATCTTATCAGATCTTGTATCTAACTAGATCTTACAGCATTAGGCTTTAAATAAAATTGTAAATGAATGGCCAAAGTCTTGAATGAGATAAAATGTCTTCATAGTCTGTGATGTTAAATTGAAGTTGACCTTACCTCAGGCCGCGTACGATGGTGTGTTTCTTCAAGATACTTACCTCGCCATGACTTCTCGGTTGTTCTTCACGTCTCAGTGTGGCTCGTCATAATTTAGCATGGGGAAAACATAAATTCTAGGCAGCCAGTTAATTTTGCATGAAAAACAATCATTTGTTTTGTCATCTAACCCTAACTAACCTTATTGTCATGCACTCGTCCTAATAAAACTACCCTACACTGTGGCATTCAACCTTTGATGACTTGTTGCTCAACTGATAGAGTTGTGCTCTTCCTGATGTCTTGTCGTGCAGAATCTGTGGGTCGCTTTGGATAAAAGTGTCAGCTAAATGATCAATGTATGTGTATACCTTGTACATTTAGATAATTGTGCTCCAATTTTGGTGGTTGATATTTTGCAGTCATGGAAAAGAAGAGATTTGTAAGGAGTTATTGGTTAAGCAGAGAATAGAAGGAGGGGATAGCATGCAAGTTATGTTATTTTGTTAGTATGGGAAATATGGTGCCTTTCATGACTGCAAATTCATCACTTGTCTCTGATTCATGTTGAATAAGTGGTTCTCTGTTGTTATCCATTGTTAGGTGAGTCCATCAAGTCTGTGGTCAGAGTGCAGGCATTTGCATTGCTTTGTCTCCCTCACGCCATACCCTGTGGGTTTCAAGTGCCCACTCTGAATAGCGTCTGTTATCGTTGGCGTTCCTGTAAAATAAATTTACATGTGGGTGTTTGGATGCAGATTTGTTTTAAATGGTCAATCGATTGTCTCTCAACTCCACACCATCTTCGGTTGAGTCTCGTGGTAACAAAGAGAAAATCTGCATCTAAAGCGATACTTCCTACTATACTAAGTATAGTGGAGATACTAAGTTGCGTCTGGTCAGAGTCCTCTCTGGCTATTTGCATTGTCTTTCAACTCCACATCGTCCTCAGCTGGTTTGAGTGAGTGTTTAAACACTGCTTTGTAATTCAATTTAGAGTTAACTCAGTCTGCCTCTCCTGTAACACAAAAAACATGTTAATTTCCCACTCCTCTAAGACCATCTGAGTGGGTTCTCCTTGATTGTCTGTGAGCTTAACAAAAACATCAGCTAGTTCTCATCCATCCCATCCTAGGATGTAATCATATAGTGTTATCATTTATCAATCATATCGCATATGTACACAAGCACCATAAGAATGTGGAACCACACATTTTGAATCATGTTTAAAAATGTCTTACAATGGAAAGGGCTAGTTATCTTTCATTGGTTCTTTAGATAAACACATTAACTCAAGTGAATATAACCTACTTGTTAACCTAAACATCTTACTTTTAAACATAATCTATGTTGTTTGCGCCCAAGTTTTCAACATTAAAAGTTTATAAAGTCTAATCTAACACTGTTTATGTGGACTACAATTCCTGTACTGCCATATACCGGAAACCGGAAGTGTTTGTTTAGCTCCCCGTATTGGTCAGTATGACCGGTACGCCCACAGATGCATTATAATTCTGAAACAGACATTGCAATTAGCTTTATGTGACTTATAACGTGTACAGTAATGAAACCAATCACTCAAGCGATATGGGATAGCTATAATTCACTGCGAATGAGAAGATAGTTATGTCATGCAGCTACATTAGGATTTCATACTTACCGGAAAAAGCTGCCGTGTTCACGTTGGATCCTCACAGTTCAGTTCAGTTATTGAATGACCATATTATATTACCCCCTTTTGTGCCCATGTGTATCTTTAATCGAATAGTGGTTCCTGAGGCTGTAGCACGTTACGTGTCGTCAATGCAATGCTCGGCTCGTTTCTCTTGGTTGTCTGGGACAATGCGTTCCTGGAAACACTCTTCTGCATCTCGCCACAGCAACTCAACACTTTCCAATAGCAGCGCGCACATACATATACAAATAAAACATATACTACACATGGATTTCACGCACCCTCGGCCTCGGGCACATTAAACATTACGTTCGCCCATGGATAGTTTCATATAAAATCATAACTCCACGCCGCGCATAGCGTGACGTCATCGCTCCAAGCGACGTTCGTGCGTTCCCATTCGCCTCGGAAATAACGCTTTGCAATCCTGCAGTACTAGTTCCGCGAGCTCTCAATAGCCTGGAATTTACCTAAAACCAGCGTTTTGTAACCGAATGAACGTCACTTGTGCATAGTGAAACGTAAACAAATAGAAACGATAAAATATAATTTCCAACCGGACGTTGCATGTCGCGCGAGTTGTACCCCAATGTTATTCCCATAACGTTAACTCGTCTCTCAATGCTCGGCGCGATATCACACACAAACGAGACTTTAAACAGACAAAACAACAATAATACATATAAGTTAACGTGTTTGTATATCTGATTGTATTGGATCGCTGTTCGTTTAGTCGACCAGCACTCTGCTGCGACAAGGCATTTATCCCTTGATATAACTATACATCGTTATTAAAGTCATAACGACCGAACCTGACTTCGAAATTTACCAGCGATATATTAGATGTGAATATACCGTTTAATCATACTCTCGGTCCCTTCAACCCGCGACTAATGTCTCGTTTTATGTACATTCACGTACTACCGAGACATCGCCGGTCACCTTCCCGCTATCTGTACGATTAATTGGTTAATTTAATCCGAATACATCGTTTTCAGGAATGGAAGAGATTGTGGGCTTAGTTTGAAGTTGAAACAATGAATATTATGACGTTACTCTGTTAAATCCAAAAGAATCACAGAATAGGTTCCAACAGAGTAGCGTTTTCCAAGGATATCACATCATAATAAGCTCACGTATCTTCTTTTGTTGCCTATATTTTAGTCTGCATCAACTAGACTTGGGTTAGCAATCCAACAACCTTTTATTGTGTGCCTTAGCTTTTGGTCGGCTCCAACTCGACCAGGAATAGCACTTCAACCTTTGTGCCTAAACTTTTGGGAATAGCACATATAACCCATCCTCTCAGAACCGCCTGATAAGGACCCAGGTGCACGCGTTGCCCTGGTAACGATTCTCAATACATTTACATTTACATTTACATTTAGTCATTTAGCTGACGCTTTTATCCAAAGCGACTTACAAGTTCTGTACGACAAGACAGCAAGAAGGGTACAACTCTATCAGCTGAGTAACAATGTTCATCAAGTGTTGCGTGTTACAGTGTAGGTTAGTTTATTAGGACAAGTGCATGACAGTAAGGTTAGTCAGGGTTAGATTTTTTTTTTTTTTTTTTTTTTTCTTTTTTTAATCATTTCAGATAATGGTTGAAGAAGTGAGTCTTTAGTCGACGGCGAAAGATTGGACGGGATTCGGCTGTCCTAACTGGGATGGGTAGTTCATTCCACCATTGTGGGGCAAGGACTGAGAATAGGCGGCTTCTCTTTGATGACCCTCCGGGAGCTTGGATAGGAGTAGGTCTGAGGCGGCCAGAAGATGCAGAGCGTAGGGGTCTTGAGGGTGTGTAGTTAGAGACCATTGACCGGAGGTAGGCGGGAGCGGTTCCCTTTGCTGCACGGTATGCTAGGTCGAGGGCCTTGAAGCGGATACGTGCAGCAATGGGGAGCCAGTGCAGGTCCCTAAGAAGTGGGGTGACATGGGCCGACTTCGGTAGGTTTGATATCAGGCGGGCCGCTGCGTTTTGAATGAGTTGAAGAGGCTTGGTGGCAGTGGCCGGGAGGCCAGCTAGCAGTGCGTTGCAGTAGTCGAGGCGGGAGATGACTGTTGTTTGGACGAGGAGTTGGGTGGCTTCTTTTGTCAGGAAGGGGCGTATCCTTCTGACGTTGCTCAGGAGGAATCTGCAGGTTCTGGTTGTCGCTGCGATGTGAGCAGAGAAGTTCAACTGGTCGTCGAGGACAACACCAAGGTTCTTGGCGGTCGGGGACGCGGTCACAGCTGCATTCTCGACTGTGATGGAGAGGTCGGTCAGGGGGGAGGATTTGGCCGGCAGGTGGAGCAATTCTGTTTTGCTTAGGTTCAGTTTGAGGTGGTTGGTCGTCATCCAGGCGGAGATGTCGGACAGACAGGCCGAGATCCGCTCAGAGACGTGGATATCTGAGGGAGGGAAGGAGAGGAAGAGTTGAGTATCATCGGCATAACAATGATATGAGAAGCCATGAGACGTGATAATGTTACCCAGTGATTTAGTGTAGAGGGAGAAGAGAAGGGGTCCTAGGACCGAGCCCTGGGGGACACCCGTCCGGAGGGGGCGGGTGGCCGACAGAGTCCCTCTCCATGACACTTGGTAGGAGCGGTCGTTGAGGTATGATGTCAGCCATGTCAGCGCAGATCCAGCCACTCCCATTCCTGCGAGGGCCGCGAGGAGGATCTGATGGTTGACTGTGTCGAAGGCTGCAGATAGATCTAGGAGAATCAGGACAGAGGAGAGGCCTTTCGCTTTTGCTAAGTGAAGTGCCTCTGTGACCGCAATGAGGGCCGTTTCTGTGGAGTGGCCAGTCCGGAAGCCAGACTGATTGGGGTCTAGGAGGTCATTCTGTAAGAGATAAGCAGTAAGTTGGTTGGATACAGCACGTTCAAGTGTTTTAGAAAGAAAGGAGAGAAGAGAGACAGGACGATAGTTGGCTATGACGGTGGGGTTCAGGGTTGGTTTTTTTATGAGGGGCGTGACTCTGGCTTGTTTTAGGGAGGTGGGGACCACCCCCGAGTTGAGTGAGGAGTTGATGGTTGCAGTTAGGAATGGGAGGATGTCCGGTGCTATGGTCTGGAGGAGTGGGGAGGGTAGCCGGTCCAGCTGGCATGTAGTCGGACGGTTCGACGTTACCAGTGTCAGGGTCTCGGCTTCTGTAATGGGAGAGAAAGATGACAGAGTGAAGGATGAGGTTCTCGATTCAGCGTTTGGAATGGGTGGGGGTTGGGAGAAGGAGCTGCGGATGTTCACCACTTTTTCCTCAAAGAAGATCGCAAAGTCTTCGGCAGAAAAAGATGAGGGAGGAGGGGGTGGGGGGGGAGTGAGGAGGGAGGACATGGTAGCATGCAGTTTGCGAAGATTCTTGGCAGAGGCCTCGATCCTATGGTGAAAGAAAGAAGCTTTGGCATTAGTAATGGTTTTGGAGAATGTTAACAAGAGGTTGTGATATGTGTCGATGTCAGCAGTGAGGCGTGATTTTCTATACTTCCTCTCAGCCGCTCTCAGGACCTGTCTTTGTTCTCTCACTGCATCCGTCAGCCATGGACTGGGTGGGGAACGGCGGGCAGGTTTCTCAACGAGGGGACAGAGCTTGTCAAAGGAGGTTGCAAGGGCTGAGAGGAGGGTGGAGGTTGCCATCTCTGTGGGGAGAGCAGAGAAGGTGTCACTCAAAGGTAGAGCGGATATTATGTCAGAGGAGAGGGTGGAGGGGGATAGGGAGGCCAGGTTACGTCTGAGTGAGACGGTTTGAGTTGGGGTGAAGACCTTTCGGTTAAGCATGAGAGTTAGTGAGAAGGATATGAAGGAATGGTCAGATACATGTAGGGGAGTTACCGTGGTGTTAATGATGCTGGAGTTACGGGAAAATATGAGATCCAAGGAGTTGCCTGCTTTGTGGGTGGGAGGCATGGCAGTGGGAGTCAGGTCAAATTGTTGTAGGAGGGAGACCACTGGGACCGACTGAGATGAGTCAGGCAGGTTGAAGTCGCCCAATAGAAGGAGCGGGGTACCATCTTCCGGTAAGGAGCTTAGAAGCATGTCCAGCTCATCTATGAAGTGATCGAGGGGACCTGGAGGGCGATAGAGTGTAACAATGGTGAGATTGAAAGGATTAGAGACAGATATTGCATGATATTCGAGGGAGGAGAGTGACAGTTCTGGGAGTTGTGTTAGGTTTGAAGCCCATGAAGGAGATGTCATGAGGCCAGTGCCTCCACCCCGTCTGGAGGGTCGAGGTGTGTGAGTGAAGTTATAGTTTGTAGATAATGCTGCAGGTGTTGATGAGTTATTGGGAGTTATCCAGGTCTCAGTTAGAGCCAGGAGCTGCAGATTTAGACTATGGGCGTAGGCAGTAATGAAGTCAGCTTTCTTGACTGCTGATTGACAATTCCATAAGCCTCCCCGTACTGTGACAGGTGTATTAGTGGCTGTAGGAGGGTAGGAGAGATTTGCCGGGTTGCTAGCAAACTGGCGTGGATGGGTAGAGTCAGTTCTGGAGGAGCAGATTGTGGATATAGGTATGAGGCACATTGTGGTGTCAAGAGTGGCAGGGAGAAGGTTGTAGGGAGGAAGCGAGATAGTAGGGGAATAGCAGAGTGGGAGGGAAATATAGGATTATGGTGTGCTTAGCACTGGGTGGATCGGTGGATCCCTCTGCTGAGAACTCCAGGAAAACTCCTCTTTGTCCCTCTTCGTTTCTCGACGCTTCGCTGACGCTAGGCCAGCAAGTCCTTAAATCACTATCACTAATTACTGATGAGTGACACCTGCAGCAAAAGGCCACACCTCCAGTTTCTGTCAGCTGGGTGAAACTAATTACAAACTATTTCCACAACACAATTTAGTCACACACTTCAAAATGATGTACACAGTATTATTCAGTTCAAAGATCCTACCCTCTCTGCTGCTGTCATCTGAATGATTCCAACAGAGAAAAAGCTGGTCTTTAAGCAAAAAACTGTCACAAGTGCCCACTTAACTTACAAAAGCCACATGCACAAAGGCCACACCTCCAGTTTCTGTCAGCTGGGTGAAACTAATTACAAACTATTTCCACAACACAATTTAGTCACACACTTCAAAATGATGTACACAGTATTATTCAGTTCAAAGATCCTACCCTCTCTGCTGCTGTCATCAGAATGATTCCAACAGAGAAAAAGCTGGTCTTTAAGCAAAAAACTGTCACAAGTGCCCACTTAACTTACAAAAGCCACATGCACAAAGGCCACACCTCCAGTTTCTGTCAGCTGGGTGAAACTAATTACAAACTATTTCCACAACACAATTTAGTCACACACTTCAAAATGATGTACACAGTATTATTCAGTTCAAAGATCCTACCCCTCTCTGCTGCTGTCATCAGAATCAATACAGATCAGATATATTAATGCACATTATTCTTACTCAGCCATGATCTCAATATTTGACAACATTCTGTAAAATTCACCTGGCACAGAGAAAAAGCGGGAAGGTTTTAATTCCTTGCCATAACATTTTTGGTCGACCATCTATTATACTCACTTTTCTCTGTATAGCTGAAAACAATACAGCACGCCGGTAGGGACGCAAGAGTCCGTCACAAGTTCGTAGACGCCAATTGTGGGATATTTGTAGATATCCTGATGAAGAATGTTCTCAGTCAACCGAGGTTTGGATAATAACAAGGTTTATTAACCAAACAGATAGATTACATAGAGAGAATGGCTGAGGGCTTCCCTCAGGTGATCAGCTGAAATGACCCAGGTAAAAGACCTCGATAGATCTCGGGAGGAGACCTATATAGGTAACAAGGGGGGGGGTGTGGTCCCATTTGATAGGTCAGATGGGGGGGGGGGGGGGGGGTACAGGTTTGGGGAGAGGGGAGGGGGATGTCTTATTCCACAGATAGGGGGGGGGGCACAGGTAAGGGGATATAGGGGAGGGGGAATATATTTACATGAGAACATTATATTATACCACACTAGCATGTCCTATATGCTCTGTAAATAACTATGTACAGATACCGAGATGTCACACCATGTTACCTGTTACCTGTTTATTGAACAATGTTTTTTTTTTATTGGATTCTATTATATGTTGTACCACTGTATTGCACATCGTCGCGGGCAAGACCACCCGCATTTCATTGTATACTTGTATGCCGTGACAAATAAAAACTCTTGACTCTCTTGACTCTTGACCCCCTCTCTCACACCCCAACCCCTCTCTCTGTGTGTGTGTGTGTGTGTGTGTGTGTGTGTGTGTGTGTGTGTGTGTGTGTGTGTGTGTGTGTGTGTCGTCCGTGCCCATGGCGGCAGGAGGCTGTAGCTGGGGAGCGATGGACACCCGAGGGTGCAGATACAACAACAGATGTCTCTCTCTCCCCTCGCCGGCCCTCAGGCTCACGTTCCTCTCTGAGTCCGTCCTCGCAGGAAACTCATCTTTGAACCCTGTAATTAAGTGCCGGAGAATGGGCCCCCTCGCTAAGTTAATGGTTTTATTTTGACAGTGTTAATTGTCATAATTGTTGGAATGGTACCTCGAGATTGCGGCGGAGGAAGCGTTAGGCGTCTGATGAAAGCCTTGTCATACGCACTTCTTCTCAATGAACTAATGTGGCTCCTCGTGTATTACCCCCCCCCCCCCCCCCCCCCCACCCCACTTGAGTCTTATGGGACGGCACAGTGTTGGTTTTCTAATTGCCTCTAATGAAATACCGGTGAGGGGAAGTGATCCACTCCTATTTAGATCTCCCGCCGTTGTTGAAA